>NC_041397.2:305064087-305154087 GCF_900747795.2 Erpetoichthys calabaricus | reverse complement strand
AAGGTATAATTGGTGCTTTGACCCCTTCTGTTGACTCACTACATTCATTAAAAAAGCCCATCATTTCAACTGTGTCTCCACACTTCAGGGTATCTATATGTCATAACGATACAAATGTGGCTTGACTTACTTTGGTGTTTTGACCCCTTCTGTTGAACCACTGCATTCATTAAAAAAAAAACCTGTCATTTCAACAGTTTCTTCACACTTGAGTATAGCACAACAATACAAATGCATCTCGACTTACCTCACAATTGCAGCCTGTGTTTCAGTTCTGTTCAGTGGCTGTTCTAGCAACAATACTCCTCTTGTTTAAAGTTTGTAGGTTTTGTTCATAGTCACACTACAGGAGTTACTGTAGTTACTGTAGAGCTGCCTCAGCATGTGTCTGCTAAAGTAAAAAGTGGTGAACACCAATGAAAAAGAAAAAGTAAAGAACTCATCGTTTAGGTAGAAACTTCAAAAGGCTGATGACTGTTGCCGTATTTCTAATTCTTTATTGTCCGTGTAAAAGCTGAATTGATCTTTACCTCTTTTTCCAATCCCTTTATGCTTTTTAAATCTTTTCTTGCCAACAGAAATAAAAGTCTTTTCATCAAAAAAAGCACTAACAAGAATGGGAAACAGAATGGCATTATTTTTACTAGTGAAATAGAAAAATTAAAGGAAGTGTCTGCTGCACGTTCTAAGGAAATATTTTCTGACTGCTAGCAACAACAAAACATTTATACCGTTTCCTTCGGGATGATTTTCTTTTGATTTTTTTCTTCTGCGATAGCACTGCTGGTATTAATGTGTTTGTGACTTTTGGGATTAATTATAAAGTACAAACCACTTCAGAGCAGCCTTTAAATTACCTAACAAAAAGGCAAAACAACGGACAACTGCCATAATGAGACTCAAGGTCTCTCAAACTTTGTTTTTTTAAATACAAATAAGACAAAGATACGACTCAGATGTAAGGGGATAAAGTGTCTCAGGCCACTTCAGATGGAGATCTTCAAACCCCAACCACAGACCGCCAGTGTCTATTACAGCAGATAACTTTTCAGAGCTTGGCAAAGCAAACAATATTGTTGCTTTGAAAATTGAAAAAAATAAATAGAATTGTTTTACCAGATACACAAATACAGAAAACTGGACTGATGAATCGATGAACGTTAAAGTGATAGTAATGGTCTGTGGAAGACAATATGATCTGCAACTGAAAATTAAATGCCAAAAGAATCCAAAGTACCAAAATTTGTTTTAACTTACCAAAACAACAAATGACCATAAGAATGATAATAGGGAGGGCATACAGTAACTCACTGCACAAATCCCTTCTGCTCCTATGGACTATATATATATATTTTTAAAAAACATATTTAAACTATGTTAGAAAATTCTATAAGGATATATATATATATATATATATATTGTGAGAGATGGCCGGCAGTTTATGAATGCCGCCGGCCAGGCCATATATGGCGAAATTGTCCACGGAGGACCATGGAGGAGTTTAATACAAGTAATAAGTACAATGTCTTCCCACGGTTCTCCTGTGATTGCTTTACAGGGCAAAGCCACGATCCAGCCACAGGCAATGGCATCTCCTGGAGTAAGACGACCCTCACGGGGCTGGACGGTGCGCCCCACTGTGCTTCGCTAAGGGTGGGGAAGTGTGAGAGATCCAGGCCGCTAGATGGAGTCCTCCCTGCATCGTGGGAGATGGAGTTCTACTTCACAGCCCTGCTGGGTGCCATCGGGTGACGCTGCAGGGAGACACAGGGATTTCTATTTTCCCTATAGCCCGGAAGTACTCCCAAGTCATGGGGATGGAAGAACTGAAGTACTTCCAGGCTGAAGAAAAATAAGAGTTCTCATCTGACCCGGAAGTGCTATGGAATCACATGGACAGAAGGACAGAAGCTGGAGCCAGAGTTGGGTGGTAGAGTGACGGGGCTGCTGGGAGGAGTAGGGGATTGATTTATTGTATTATTATTGATTATTGTTCATGGTGGTGGAGGTGATTTGGAGCACTTTATTGAAGAAAATAATTAAAAATTATTTCTTGGTGCTTTTACCTGGAGTCTTGGACGTTTTGTCTGTTGGTTACATGGGGCAACAGCGACCCCTAGTGTCACAATATATATATATATATATATATATATATATATATATATATATATTACAGTATCTTGCACTATAATGAAATATATTGTAAATTATTGTCATTTATATTTTTCAATATATTTTATGAAAATATAAAAACATATTTAATATATTTTAAAATACTACAAATAACAACAACATTTATTTATATAGCACATTTTCATACAGATAATGAAGCTCAAAGTGCTACAATAAAATACAGTGTAGTGTAAAGTATATCTTAGAAAAATAATACAATGTATTTTTAAATATGTTAAATGCTAATTATAAGATACTATACTGTCTTTTTTGTGTATTGCAATATGTTTTAAAAATATATTAACCTATCATTGAAAATGTCATCCAGTAGATATATCATTGCTGTTTCTTCTATTTCGATATATTTTAGATCAAATCACACTGTGACACAGCACAAATACTTAACTTACTCTTAACCAAGTATGTTCAAGTAAGAAGGTTGGAAAGTAAAGCCTACGTACATTGGCAGCGCGACTGACTTACACAACTTTTAGTGAATTACAGGGGGCTGAAAATAAATTAGAGAAATTGGGAAGACAGTGTTTAGGTTTTTCCATGTAAAAAGATAAGCCATTGATTTGCACAAAGTATATACATGTCTTAAACACAACATATTTGGAGATCTGTTTGTTATAATATATTAAGGGAAGTATCCTTTTCATCATATTTCAGATGTAATCTTAAAAACATATATTTTAATTACATGTATTTATCAAGCTCATGAGAAAAGAACATGTTGCACGGTATTGGATCTAATGGGGAAGGATTTGCGTGTGACACAGAAATTCTCCAGAGGACTACTGATATCACTTCCTGCCCCAACTAGTCAGCCTCACCTCTTTTGCTTCCTCCATTATACAGACCACACTCGCAGGAAGAACGATGTTAATTTAGACTTGACCTCTGACAGAGAGAATCCCCCCTCTACTCCAGAATGAAGTCAACCTTAAAAGGCTGCAAAGAGCGTAAACATCACTACCTTTAAAAACATAAAATGTATTGCAATATACGTAAAAATCATATGGATATACTGTATATTTCCATATAATGCCAAGATATATGCAGTTCACATAGATGTTATGTTAAATATATATGAAACATAAAGTAACATATTTCATTTAATATACTGTAACAAATATGTTTCCAAATATATTGTGTATAAGATGTGTCCAAGCCCATGACAAGGTCATTTATTTTAAACTCCTCTAACTCACTAAAAGAAGTTCAAGTAGGAAGCTCTGCCAGCATACACACATCTGGAAGGTTGCAAATCTTAACATCTTTAACTCTGCCACGTTCAGCTTTGTTCCCTGTCTTTTCGTTCGTGCCACTGTCTCCATCCCATATAACATAGCTGGTCTCACTAGTGTCTTGTAGACCTTCCCTGTCAGTCTTGCTGGTACCCATCTGTCACAACTCACTCTTGACACTCTTCTCCACCCTCTGCACACTGCCTGCACTCTCTTTTTCACCTTTCTTCTACAATCCCCATCACTCGTTACTGTTGATCCCAAGTATTTAAACTCATCCACAATCACCAACACTACTCCCTGTATTCTCACCATTCCTCTGACCTCTCTCTCATTCACACACAGGTATTCTGTCTTAGTCCTACTAACCTTCATTACTTTCCGTTCTAGGGCATACCTCAAATTCTCCAGGTTCTCCTCAACCTGCTCCCTACTCTCACTATAGATCATACTGTCATCCGCAAACATCATAGTCCACGGGGACTCTTGTCTAATCTTGTCTGTCAACCTGTCCATCACCATTGTAAATAAGAAAGGGACTGGAGCTGATCCCTGATGTAATTCCACCTCTACCTTGCATTTGTCACTCTTATTGCAGACCTCACCACTGTCACACTTCCCTTGTACATATCCTATACCATTCTTAGATACTTCTCTGCCACTCTTGACTTCCTCATACAATACCACAACTCCTCTCTGTGCACCCTGTCATATGCTTTCTTCAAGTCCACAAAGATACAATGTAACACCTTCTAGCCTTCTTTATAATTCTCCATCAATAGCCTCAGAGCAAACATTGCATCTGTAGTGCATTTTTCTGGCATGAAACCATACTGCTGCTCACTAATCATCACCTCCTTTCTCAATAGCTTCCACTATTCTTTCCCATTATTTCATGCTTTGGTTGATCAGTTTTATCCGTCTGTAGTTACTACATGTCTGCACATTACCCTTTTCCTTAAAAATTAGTACCAGTACACTTCACCACTTCTCAGGCACCCACTCACATTCCAAGATTATATTAAACAATCTGTTAAAAACTTCACTGCCTTCAAACATCTCATGTTTTCACAGTTAGGTCAACTGGACCAACAGCCTTCCTATTTTTCATCCTCTTCATAGCTGTTCTTACTTTCTCCTTGCTTATCTGTGGCACTTCATGATTCACTATTTCCACATCATCCAGTATTCTTTCTCTCATTCCCTTTATTCATCAGCCTCTCAAAGTACTCTTTCCATCTGTTCAACACACCCTCCTCACTTGTGTGTATGTTTCCATCTTTATCCTTTATCACCCAAACCTTCTGCACATCGTTCCCAGCTCGGTCCCTCTGTCTAGCCAATCGGTACAGGTCCTTTTCTCCTTCCTTAGTGTCCAATCTCTCATAAAACTCATCATGCGCCTTATCTTTAGCCTTTGCCACCTCTCTCTTCACCTGACGCCTTGTCCTTGTACTCCTGTCTACTTTCTACATCTTTCTGGTTGTTCTACTTCTTCTTCGACAACCTCTTCCTCTGTATACTTTGCTGTACTTCCCCATTGCACCACCAAGATTCCTTGTCCTCCTTTCTCTGTCACACCAAGCACCTTTCTAGCCATCACCCTTACTACATTTGCTGTAGTTGACTAGCTGTCTGGTAACTCTTCACTGCTACCCAGTGTCTGTCTGATCTCCTACCTTAACTCCACTTTACAGTCTTTCTTTTTCAACTTCCACCATTTGATCCTTGGCTCTGCCCTCACTCTCTTCCTCATCTTGATCTCCAACGTCATCCTACAGACCACCATCCTATGCTGCCTAACTACACTTTCCCTGACATCACTTTACAGTCTCCAATCTCCTTCAGACTGACTCTCCTGCATAGAATATAATCTACCTGTATGCATCTTCCTCCACTCTTGTATATCACCCTGTATTCCTCCCTCTTCATAAAATATATATTCACCACAGATATGTTCATCCTTTTCACAAAATCCATATCATCTGACTTTCTGCATTTCTCTCCTTGACACCCTACCTACCCATTACCTCCTCATCCCCTCTGTTTCCTTCACCGACATGTCCACTGAAATCCTCTCCACCACTTCATTCATCTTGCTCCAGAAATGTTCTTTCTCATCCATCACACACCCAACTTGCGGTGCATATGCACTAACAACATTCATCATCAAACCTCTAATTTCCAGCTTCATAATCATCATTTTGTCTGATACTGTTTTCACCTCCAAAACACTCCTGACATACTATTCCTTCAACATAACCCCTACCCCATTTCTCCTCCCATGAACACCATGGAAGATAATTTGAACTCCATCCATCCAGCCATCCATCCTCTTCCGCTTATCTGAGGTCGGGTTGCGGGGGCAGCAGCTTGAGCAGAGATGCCCAGACTTCCCTCTCCCCGGCCACTTCTTCTAGCTCTTCCGGGAGAATCCGAGGCGTTCCCAGGCCAGCCGGAAGACATAGTCCCTCCAGCATGTCCTGGGTCTTCCCCGGGGCCTCCTCCCGGTTGGACGTGCCCGGAACACTTCACCAGGGAGGCATCCAGGAGGCATCCTGATCAGATGCCTGAGCCACCTCATCTGACTCCTCTTGATGCGGAGGAGCAGCAGCTCTACTCTGAGCCCCTCCCGGATGACTGAGCTTCTCACCCTATCTTTAAGGGAGAGCCCAGACACCCTGCGGAGAAAACTCATTTTAGCCGCTTGTATTCGCGATCTCATTCTTTCGGTCGACTGGTAAATTGAGAGCTTAGCCTTACGGCTCAGCTCCTTTTTCACCACGACAGACCGATGCAGAGCCCGCATCACTGCGGACGCCGTACCGATCCACCTGTCGATCTCATGCTCCATTCTTCCCTCACTCGTGAACAAGACCCCGAGATACTTGAACTCCTCCACTTGGGGCAGGATCTCGCTCCCAACCCTGAGAGGGCACTCCACCCTTTTCCGGCTGAGGACCATGGTCTCGGATTTGGAGGTGCTGATTCCCATCTCAGCCGCTTCACACTCAGCTGTGAACCGATCCAGAGAGAGCTGAAGATCACGGCCTGATGAAGCAAACAGGACAACATCATCTACAAAAAAATTCTGTCCATAAAAGTTATGAACAGAATCGGTAGCAAAGGGCAGCCCTGGCGGAGTCCAGCTCTCACTGGAAACGGGTTCGTCTTACTGCCAGCAATGCGGACCAAGCTCTGACACCGATCATACAGGGACCGAACAGCCCTTATCAGGGGGTCTGGTACCCCATACACTCGGAGCACCCCCCACAGGATTCCCCGAAGGACATGGTCAAACGCCTTTTCCAAGTCAACAAAATACATGTAGACTGGTTGGGCGAACTCCCATGCACCCTCCAGGACCCTGCTAAGGGTGTAGAGCTGGTCCACTGTTCCGCGACCAGGATGAAAACCACACTGTTCCTCCTGAATCTGAGGTTTGACTATCTGACGGACCCTCCTCTCCAGAACCCCCGAATAGAATTTTCCAGGGAGGCTGAGGAGTGTGATCCCTCTGTAGTTGGAACACACCTTCCGGTCCCCTTTCTTAAAGAGGGGGACCACCACCCCGGTCTGCCAATCCAGAGGCACTGTCCCTGATGTCCATGCGATGTTGCAGAGACATGTCAACCAAGACAGCCCTACAACATCCAGAGCCTTGAGGAACTCCGGGCATATCTCATCCACCCCCGGAGCCCCCTGCCACCAAGGAGTTTTTTGACCACCTCGGTGACCTCAGTCCCAGAGATGGGGGAGTCCCCAGGCTCTGCTTCCTCATTGGAGGGCATGTTAGTGGGATTGAAGAGGTCTTCGAAGTACTCCCCCCACTGACCCACAACGTCCCGAGTCAAGGTCAGCAGCGCACCATCCCCACCATATACAGTGTTGACACTGTACTTTCTTCCCTCTAATGAGACGCCGGACAGTGGACTAGAATCTCCTCGAAGCCATCCGAAAGTCGTTCTCCATGGCCTCTCCAAACTCCTCCCATGCTTGAGTTTTTGCCTCAGCAACCACCGAAGCCACATTCCGCTTGGCCTGCCGGTACCTATCAGCTGCCTCTAGAGTCCCACAGGACAAAAGGGACCGGTAGGACTCCTTCTTCAGCTTGACAGCATCCCTCACCACCAGTGTCCACCAACGGGTTTGGGGATTGCTGCCACGACAGGCACCAACTACCTTACGGCCACAGCTCCAGTCAGCCGCTTCAACAATAGAGGCACGGAACATGGCCCATTCGGACTTAATGTCCCCTACCTACCTCGGGACATGGTCGAAGTTCTGCCGGAGGTGGGAGTTGAAGCTACTTCTGACAGGGGGCTCTGCCAGACGTTCCTAGGAGACCCTCACAACACGTTTGGGCCTAACAGGCCTGACTGGCATCCTCCCCCACCATCGGAGCCAACTCACCACCAGGTGGTGATCAGTTGACAGCTCCGCCCCTCTCTTCACCCGAGTGTCCAAGACATGTGGCCGCAAGTCCGATGACACGACCATAAAGTCGATCATCGAACTGAGGCCTAGGGTGTCCTGGTGCCAAGTGCACATATGAACACCCCTATGCTTGAACATGGTGTTCGTTATGAACAATCCGTGACGAGCACAGAAGTCCAATAACAAAACACCACTTGGGTTCAGATCGGGGGGGCCATTCCTCCCAATCACACCCTTCCAGGTCTCACTGTCATTGCCCACGTGAGCATTGAAGTCTCCCAGCAGTACGAGGGAGTCCCCAGAAGGTATGCCCTCTAGCACCCCCTCCAGGGACTCCAAAAAGGGTGGGTACTCTAAAGTGCTGTTCGGTGCATACGCACAAACAACAGTTAGAACCCGTCCCCCCACCCAAAGGTGGAGGGAAGCTACCCTCTCGTCTACCGGGGTAAACCCCAATGTACAGGCTCCAAGTCGGGGGGCAATAAGTATACCCACACCCGCTCGGCACCTCTCACCAGGGGCAACTCGAGAGTGGTACAGAGTCCAGCCCCTCTCAAGGAAATTGGTTCCAGAGTCCAAGCTGTGCGTCGAGGTGAGTCCGACTATATCTAGCCGGAACCTCTCAACCTCACGCACTAGCTCATGCTCCTTCCCCTTCAGAGAGGTGACATTCCACGTCCCAAGAGCCAGCTTCTGTAGCCGAGGATCGGACCGCCAAGGTCCCCGCCTTCGGCCACCACCTAACTCACACTGCACCCGACCTCCTTGGCCCCTCCCATAGGTGGTGAGCCCATGGGAAGGGGGACCCACGTTGCCTCTTCGGGCTGTGCCCGGCCGAGCCCCATGTGTGCAAGTCCGGCCACCAGGCGCTCGCCATCGAGCCCCACCTCCAGGCCTGGCTCCAGAGGGGGGCCCCGGTGACCCACGTCCGGGCAAGGGAAAACGCCGTCCAAAGTTTTTAGTCATCATAGGAGGTTGTTTTGAACTGCACTTTGTCTCATCCCTCACCTAGGACCAGTTTGCCTTGGGTGGCCCTACCAGGGGCATAAAGCCCCGGACAACAGAGCCCCGAGGAACATTGGGACACGCAAACCCCTCCACCACGATAAGGTGGTGGTCTGTCACCGCTATAAATGTAACGTTCTATTAGTCAAATATGAACCTTACCTATTTGTGTGTAAAAAATGCTGATGAGATATGAAACATAACCAGTAGTCAATGCGCATGCTGGCTGCCGATTGAATAGTGAATAAGCAAGTCTTTTGGGTTCATATATTTGTAAATCTGACTCTGAAGGAGTCAGTGCCTCACCAGCCATGAACCTCACCGGTTGGATATCTGTATCACAGTGCAGAATCGATCTGCAAACAAATGCTTCATAGACAGATCCTGCAATATTGCGAAGGAAAAGCAGAATGCTTTGAATAAATTAAATTAGGAGCATTCAAGCACTCATCCTTGGATTTAATTGAATTTATTTCCAAAGAGATGCAATTACAAACAATAACAGGATATGCATAACAGAAACGTACATTCACATGTGCATATATACCTTGAAAGCCACATTAATACAGAAATTACAGGAAATATAGGAAGATATCAAAATACCCGTACATATAGCCATTCCATTATCAGTCCTATTTAGAGTAAAAGTAATATTTTACAAACAGATGATAGAGTTCATTGGCAACAGAGAAGAGGAAAGCAAATCACTCCAGTAACAGCATTTCTCGGGAAAGTAAATTTCAGCAGTGTCTGCTGTTGTTCAACAACAACAACAACATTTATTTATATAGCACATTTTCATACAAAAAGTAGCTCAAAGTGCTTTACATAATGAAGAGAAGAAAAATAAAAGACAAAATAAGAAATTAAAATAAGACAACATTAATTAACATAGAAAGGAGTAAGGTCCGATGGCCAGGGTGGACAGAAAAAACAAAAAAAAACTCCAGAAGGCTGGAGAAAAAAATAAAATCTGTAGGGGTTCCAGGCCACGAGACCGCCCAGTCCCCTTTGGGCATTCTACCTAACATAAATGAAATAGTCCTCTTGGTAGTTCGGGTTTTTCACGGAGTCACTTGATGCTGATGGTCATACAGACTTCTGGCTTTTAATCCATCCATCATTGTTGGAACATCATGGTGCTTTGGGTAGATGTAATAATATATATAATATATAATATAATAATAATAAGTAAAGTCAAAGTTTCATTAACCTAACACAACAAATTCCCTTCTGGGGTGAGGCAATTTATAATATCCAATTTCAAATGCTAAATGTCCATAACTGTAGTATAAAAACATAATGGTCTGATAATGTGTCCCACTTTCTCTCTCTTTCCTGATTTAACATTCCACTGTTCAAGTTCATCCAGGTTGTTTATTTGCATTGTACTGAAGGAGAAAATTTTTCCTGGAGAAAGCAGGTGCCCATATTCTACCTCCAAGTCAGAGGGGTAAAGTGCTGCAGTATGATACTAAGATGAAAAGGAGAAAGGAAAAAGGGGTAGTAACCGCTAGGGATGATCATTTCCACACTTTTATTAAAAAAATACCATGAATTGTGCAGAAGGAACATTGATCGGAAATTGGACGAACACCTGGAAAATGCAGTTTAATGTAGAAAAGTGCAAAGTGATTCACGGGGGGCAAAAGGAGAATCAGTTACAAACACAAGATAGGAGACACTGTCATACATGAAGCAACCTCTGAAAAGGATTGAGTCGTATATGTTGAAACAACACTTTCATCGACAAAGCAATATTCAGAAGCAATTAAAAAGGCAAATAAAATGTTAGGTTATATCACAAAATCTTGAATTTAAATCAAAGGATGTTATGCTCAAACTATCTAATGCACTAGTTAGACCACATCTGGAGTATTGTGTACAGTTCTGGCCACAATGGTACAATAAAGACATAACAGCACTTGAAGCTGTGCAGAGGAGAACAACCAAGTGCATCCCAGGACTGAAGTACTGTACATGTCCTACTGTGACAGACTCAGAGAATTAAATCTGTTTAGTCTCAAGTTGAGGAGACTGTGTGAGGACCTAATCCAAGTATTTAAAATCCTCAAAGACACTGATGAAGTAGATCCAGCAACATTCTTTCAGCTTAGGGGTGAATCACGTACTCAAGGACATCAGTGTAAATTAAGGAGTTATGGGACTCTGAAACAAACTACCAAGATGTGGAGCTGAAGTTGAAACCTTGACAACCTTTAAGAAGAATCTGGATGAGACATCGGGACAGCTTAGCTATTAGCTAAACAAACAGGCTTGCTTGATGGTCTCCTCTCATTTGTTAAAATGCATCAAGATATTAAACATTTTTAAAATGACAGAAAAATATCAAACTGTTATTTCCTTGTGAAAATCAAAGTTTAGTCATTTATTTTTATTTTGAAAATGTACAAGATTTTTTCAAGACAAAAAACACACTAGCCATCTCCTAAAGTTAAACATTATTATGTAATAATCCAAGTGTTCTCCTGAGTATTTTGTGCTGGTTAGCTCTGTTTCTCTAAAAGAGCGCCGTGCTTCTTTGTGAAGAGCCTCTGGATGTTGCTTTTTATCTCTTTGTTCCTGAAGCTGTAAATGAGAGGGTTCATCATGGGGGGAACCACATTTCCTACAATGACCATTGTATTATATGATTCTGTGGACAGCTTTACTCCTGCTCCCGGCAATATATAGGATAGCATTAGTGGGATATAAAAGAGCCCGACCACCAGCAGGTGGGTAAGACACGTACTGAAGACTTTCTTCTTTCCCTCAACAGATGAAATTTTCAGGGCTGCCAAAGCAATCCTACAATAGGAAAAGAGAATCAGTACCATTGGGAGGATGCCAGTTGTAATACAGCCAGCTGCCAAAAACATCAAGTATTTTGGGTCTTCGTTGCAAGCAACATGAATCATGGTAGCATAATCACAGAAACAGTATGGCAAAATATTTGAGTGACAGAAGGAAAGCTCTGTAGCAAAAAATATACAAGGGGATTTAAAAATGAGGCCAAAAACATTTACAACTATGATACCAGTCCAGACAGTTTTATTTGTAATGACTGAGGGGTATCTCAAAGGATAAATGACAGCTACATAGCGATCAAGTGCCATAAACAGCAAAAGTAGGGATTCCATCTCCTCCACATGGAACACCACAAACATCTGCATCACGCAGGCTCCGAATGGCACCACTGAGGAGCCCAGCAGCAAAACAGACAGCATTTTTGGAATGAGGACGCTGCTGTTTGCCAGATCTATCACTGCTAAGGTGCCAATGTATAGATACATCGGAGCATGGAGCTGGCTGTTCATTACAATGATCGTAATAACCAGTAAGTTTCCAAATAAAGACAGCAAGTAGATTAAAGTGAGTATGGAGATTGTTGCACTCTTCTGGTCGGCATTAATCACACAGTGCAATACAAGTTCAGTCACAGTTATCGTGGTGTTGCTCATTCTTCACAAGTTGTTTAACTGCAAGGATACAAATTAAAAAATGGGTTATTTCTTTTAGAATGTAAAACATAATTCATGATTATTTGCTACCTGTGTTATATTACCAATTATACAGTACACAGATCTACAGATGAGGCCTCACCAGTGCATTATGAAGCTTAAGCATAACCTCCTTGGACTTGTACTCCACACATCAAGGTGCTATATAACCTAACATTCTGTTAGCCTTCTTAATGGCTTCTGAACACTATATGGCAGTTGATAGTGCCGAGTCGTCTACGACTCTTAAATCCTACTTTCAATGTGTACTTTCAATTTTCAGACTTCCCATTGTATATTCACACCTAACATTTTTACTTCCTACATGTAATACTTTACATTTCTTCATTCTTTTTCTTTTGGCTGCTCCCATTTAGGTGTCACCAGAATGGATCATCCATCTCCATCTATCCCTGTTTTTTACATTATTTTCTGCCACACTGACTGTCTTCATGTCCTCCCTCAACACATCCATAAACCTCCTCTTTGGCCTTCTTCTTTTCCTCTGCCATCCTCAACATTCTTTTCCCAATGTACCCTTCATCTATCCTCTGTATATACCTAAACCATCTCAATCTAGCCTCTCTCACTTTGTCACCAAACTGTCGTACCTGTGTTGTCCCTTTTCTTTAGCTTTCACCACCCCTCTCTTCACCTTGTGCCGCATCTCTTTGTATACTTGTCTGCTTTTGTGATCTCTCTGGTTTTCCAATTCTTTTTCAATAACCTGTTCCTCTTTATGCTTTCCTGTACTTCCTTATTACACCACCAAGTGTCTTTGTTTTCCTTTCTCTGTCCAGATGTCACACCAAGCACCTTCCAAGCTCTTTCCCTTACCACTTCAGCTGCAGTATTCTAGTCATCTATCCTGTCTTCATGACTACCCAGCACCTGTCTCACTTCCCCTCTAAATTTCACACAATAGTCTTCCTGTTTTAGCTTCCACCACCTGATCCTTGGTTCCATTCTCCCTCTCTTTCTCTTTTTCAACTCGAAATTCATCCCGCATACCATCAATCGACGTTGTCTAGCTACACTATCCCTGACACCACCTTCTTCTTCTTCTTCTTTCGGCTGCTCCCGTTAGGGGTTGCCACAGCGCATCATCTTCTTTCATATCTTTCTGTCCTCGTCATCTTGCTCTGTCACACCCATCACCTGCATGTCCTCTCTCACCACATCCATAAACCTTCTCTTAGGCCTTCCTCTTTTCTTCTTCCCTGGCAGCTCTATCCTTAGCATCCTTCTCCTAATATATGCAGCATCTCTCCTCTGCACATGTCCAAACCAACGCAATCTCGCCTCTCTGAATTTGTCTCCCAACTTTCCAACTTGAGCTGACCATCTAATGTCCTCATTTCTAATCCTATCCATCCTCGCCACACCAAATGCAAATCTTAGCATCTTTAACTCTTCCACCTCCAGCTTTGTCTCCTGCTTTCTGGACAGTGCCACCATCTCCAACCCATATAAAATAGCTGGTCTCACTACCATCCTGTAGACCTTCCCTTTCACTCTCGCTGATACCCGTCTGTCACAAATTACTCCAGACACTCTTCTCCATCCACTCCACCCTGCCTGCACTCTCTTTTTCACCTCTCTTCCACAAACCCCATTACTCTGTACTGTTGATCAAGTATTTAAACTCATCCACCTTCACCAACTCTACTCCTTGCATCCTCACCATTTAACTGACCTCCCTTTCATTTACACACATGTATTCTGTCTTGTTCCTACTGACCTTCATTCCTCTCCTCTCTAGAGCATATCTCCACCTCTCCAGGGTCTCCTCAACCTGCTCCCTACTATCGCTACAGATCACAATGTCATCAGCAAACATCATAGTCCACGGGGACTCCTGTCTAATCTTATCTGTCAACCTGACACCACCTTACAGTCTCTAATCGCTTTCACACTGCATCTCCTACATAGGACATATTCTGCCTACAGTATGTGCATCATCCTCCACTTTTATGTGTCACCCTGTGTTCCTCCTTTTTCTTGAAATATGTATCCACCACCACCATTTCCATCCTATTTGTCAAGTCAACTACCACCTGCCCTTCGAAAAACTTGGCTCACCCACTCATCACCACTGTTCCCTTCACCAGCGTTAGTATATTCTCCACCATTTTGTCTAACTCACTCCAGAAATCTTCTTTCTTCTTCATCTCACAACCCACTTGTGGAGCATATGCGCTGCTGATATTTAACATTACTACTTTGATTTAGAACTCATCTGCTCTGTCAGACATTCTCTTTACCTCAGAAACACTCCTAACATGCTCTTTCTTCACAATTACCCCATCCCATTTCTCTTCCTGTCTACATCTTCGAGAACAGTTTGCCCACCATCTCCGATGCTTCTGGCCTTACTACCTTTCCACTTGGTCTCCTGTACACACATTATATCTACGTTTCTAAGCCCTATAATATCGGCCAGCTCTTTTCTTCTACCATTAATAGTGCCAACATGCAAAGTTCTGACTCTGAACCCCACACTCTTTCCCTTCCTCCTCTCCCATTGTCTTTGAACCCACTTTCCACTTGTCCTCCTTCGCCTTCTTCACCAGCAATAGTATAGTTTCCACTGATACCCGTTGTTAACCCGGGTATGAACTTTCTGCTTCTCATCCATGTTTGACTTGGCACAGGTTTTATGCCAGATGACCTTCCTCACGCAATCCTCCTCAGTTTACCAGGGCTTTGGACTGGCACTAAAACCACACTGTCTTGTGTGATCCCTGTGGCCTTTTTGTATGAGTTGTTCTTCTTCCATTTTGCATCATGGCCATTTATAAAGCATGGCTTTTTGTCACATTAAAGTGCTTTTTTGTAGGATTACCTGCAGGATTACTTGGTCTTTTGTCTTTATTACATTTTGGCCTATTTGCTCAACTGTTCAGAATGCACAATAATTTAAATGTTTTTGTAGTAAACCTATTAAACCTTAATGTAGTCTTTTTGGGGGCTCGTAGTCTTTTAGTCTTAAATCCTAAACAAAAACATCTTCAGTCTACAAAACTAGCTATTCATACCTTGTCTTATTTTATTTTGTCTTGTTGTGTGTTCTCCATCAAATAAATGTTTCACCTCTGGAAAAGGTGGCATTCACTTAGTTTTACATCAGGATTAATTACCTTTATAGTTTTTAAACATTAGTCCTCTTAAATGTATTGTGATTCAAAAATAAAAAAAAAACAGTATGGGTTAATTTGTGACTTTGCCCAACAATGAACTGGTGTGCTGCTCCAGGTTGGCTCAGTTATTTGCCCAAAACTGCTAAAACAGACTAATTTTTATGTTGTGGAGAAAGAAGGCACTGAAAAACTATTCATGGGTGGTGTTCAAGTCAATGTGGAAAAATGGCAAGTCCAGTGACTTAATAATGAGGTCAACGGGCCAGGAAAGAAAAAGACACATTTCAGGTTTGAATGAAATAAAAGTAATCAGTAGATCAGATACCAAAATACACATGAATAAACTGATCGTCAAATTTGGAAAGCAAAAATCAAAGTCAAGAAAACTCAACAAAGTTGAAATATTCTAAACCTGTCTAAAATCTTTTCCTTTACTAACTCCTAACTGATTGTCATTTTCATCCAAAGACTTAATACTCATTAAAGTTTCCTGCAAACGTTTATACTAGTGATGAAGTGATGGGACCTGGAATGGAAGCCACTGTCACAAATAATATGGCCAAGGAAAACAAAAGAAAAATTAGGACACCCATGAGGAAAACAAGAGTTAAAATGGGGCTATTATAAAGTAATATTAAAAATGACTAAACAGAAACATTAAATACCCACTATGGCGTACGGTACATGATTCCAAAATGAAACTGCAACAGGCAGATAGAGTACATCAAGAAAATGATGGCAAAAACGGTTAAGGCTAGTGCTGAATAAGAGTTTGAAACTAAAGTGATATAATCATTCATTATTAAATGCAAATTTTTATTTTTCTTCAACTAACCACCACAATCTTAAATATTTTTGAATAGGAAGCATTTCTTTTATCTTGTTGGGCTTATAAATAAATGGATGTACAGTCAAGGTTAACAGATAACTCAAAATGTTGCCAATATGCATGTGTGTAGCAGTATGCCCTGCCTTCAAATCGTGTCCCTGTATTGTAATAAATGAAATCGAATAATAAAATAGACAAACAGACCTTGAGTAAGATGGTGAGCTCAGTTGTTCATTACACTAACTCATCACTGAAGCTACTAATGGGTCACAGGTTCCAGGCAAATACAATTGTATTAAATTATCGAATATCTCTTTTAATATTTCAAATGTAATTTTAATTGAATTAGTTTATGCCCCTGGCGCAGTGGGTAGCGTTGCTGCCTCGCAGTAAGGAGACCCGGGTTCACTTCCCGGGTCCTCCCTGCGTGGAGTTTGCATGTTCTCCACGTGTCTACGTGGGTTTCCTCCCACAGTCCAAAGACATGCAGGTTAGGTGCATTGGCGATTCTAAATTGTCCCTAGTGTGTGTGTGTGTGTGTGTGTGTGTGTGTGTGTGTGTGTCCTGCGGTGAGCTGGCACCCTGCCCGGGATTTGTTCCCTTCCTTGTGCCAATACAGTAGTATGGCCAACAGCCACACCACGTGCACTTCAGAACAAGAAATCCACCTGAAGCTAAGCATGTTTGGGTTCGGCCAGTACTAGGATGACAGACCAACTAAGAAAAGCTTAGAGGAGGATGATGCCTTCAGGGGCCTCACTTCCTCTGTGGTCTTTGTGTGAATCACAATGCCCCCAGTGCAGTGACTGGGAGACCTTCGCTATAAAAATGAGACATAAAACTGAGGTCCTGATTCTCTGTGATCATAAAAGATCTCTGGGCGTCTTTCAAAAAGGAAGGGTTACGATGTTCTGAATAAATTTCCTGCCATGGCCTGATCACTCTGGCCCCCTAATCATTGCCTGTTCCTAATTAGCAAACTATCTCGCTAATCCTTTCATCATAGATAATGTACAGTATAGGGAATATATGTTTTCTTATATTTCAGACATAATCTAACAAATATTTAATAATAATAATAATAATAGTAGATGTTATTTATATAGTGCCTTTCCCATGGTCGAGGCACTTCACAGAGTCATATAAAAAAGCAGTAGTGAGCGTATGTGTGCAACAATAGCTGCTGTCATCATCCATGTAGATACTACACATTGGTGGAGGTTCAAGTGGCCTCCCTCTCTCTACGTAAAGCACTTTGAGTAGAAAGAAAAGTGATATATAAATGTAAGTAATTATTATTATTAAGGAGTTCTTGAAATTTTTGCTTTCTGAATACTTTTATAGCACACTATGACAGTGGGAACTGCTAGTGCCAGGATTAAACCAACAATCCATCCAATCCATCCATTTCACTCAATATCTAGATGCTTTATCCAGCTCAAGTTCAGAAATAGGCCTAGATGGAGTGAAAGTCCACCTGGAAGCAGGTGTCGCTTCTCATCTTATATCACAGCTCCAGGTGATTCAAAACTCTGCTGCAAGAGTCCTAACACAAACCAGCAACAGCAAGCACCTAACACCCACCCTGCTTCACCTCCACTGGCTCCCTGTGTCTTACAGGATTTAATATAAAATTCTATTATTAACCTACAAAGCTTTAAATGTCCTCAAACCGGACTACATCAGTGACCTACTCCATCACTTGCCCACCAAGGTCTTCTTATTCTGGCAATCTTGTTGTGCCTCACACTACCCTTCACTCTTTGGGTGACAGCAGGGCCTTCAGTTGTATAGCAGCCAGACTTTGGAATGACCTCCCTAAATTAAATTTGATCAACTGACTCAATTCATTCTTTTAAAAAACAACTAAAAACTAATCTGTTCAGGAAGACTTAATGTAACTTAACTTGACATTCTACCACCAATTTCAGTCTTCCTCTCTGTCCAATTTGTGGGTGTAATATCACAAATGATGTTATTTGCTAGGCGTTTCTTTTAGTATTGAATTTACTATTTTACTCTGGTTTATTGTCTTTTATTCTGTTTAATGCTCTTATATATCCTGTATCTATCTGTTTTAGTATTTTATTCAGGATACATTTGTATCCAATGTTACACATACCTGCTGCTTTTTTATATGACTCTGTGAAGTGCCTCGACCATGGGAAAGGCACTATATAAATAACATCTAGTATTATTATTATTATTAAATATTTGTTAGATTATGTCTGAAATATAAAAAAACATATATTCCCTTTAATATATTGGAACAAACATATTTCCAGATATTTTGGGTATAAGGCATGCAATAAACTGTGTGTCCTGTTCCATGGCAGATCTAGTCTTCCTAATGACTATAATTAATTTTGTAACTCACTAAAAGTTGTTCATGTCAGTCACTACACCAGCATCTGTTGGCTTAAACCTGCAGCCTCACTACTTACTTGTTCTCGGTTAATAACAGGTTCATTATTTGTGCTGTATCACCATGTGATTTGGTGTAGAACATAGCTGAATATCAGAAACATGTTGGATGATATTTTCAATGGCAAGTCAATATATTTTTAAAATATACAATATACAATAACATGCAAAAATGACAGGTGCCTTGAGATATAAACTAAAATATATTGTAGCAGTATATTATAACTAGAATTTACTGTATGTTTAAAATATATTGTAATAGTTTTCTAAAAATTATCTTACAGTATGTTATTCCTAGTTTTTAAAAATATATTAAGAAATATATATTGTTTGGAAAATATATTGAAATATACAAAAATGGCAATAATTTACATATTTTACAATACATTTCAGAATGCTGCAAGACAATAGTATACTGTATATGTAATATATTTCCCCTTGAAGCATTTTATAATATATTTTAAAATATATAGGTAGAAATATATTTTTTAAAACACATTTTAAATTTCACTAAATGTATTTCATTTTTGTAAGGAATCTTTCACTTTTTCTTCAATAGTTCACTCCAAAAGCCTTTTAGCCTTCCTAATATCCATCTTCTCTGTAGCTCTCACATGCCTTACGTTTAGTGTTAGAGTTATTTGTCTTATACAATTTATATAGCCTTTTTTTCCCTCTGTAACTTCTTTTTTAACTCCTTTAACTTTAATTTCTTTTTGCTTCAAAATGTTTGGATTAACTTGTGTTGCATTATATGTGAAACACTTTTAATTGTTCCCAATATCTCCTCAACTTCCTCTACACTTATTCAAATTCATCCTAGTTAGAACTTGTTGCATCTGCTCAATGTTTGTCCTACTAAAATTGAATTTAATTGTTTTTTTAGAATAGGTATGCTGCCAAAACACTGTGAGATCTGTTATATTCTAACACTTTCAAGCTGGCTGACCACAAGCTTCAAAATGCTGCCGAAGAACTGGAATCCCTATAGATGCAGATTCAACAACTCCTTGCCAGACGAAAGGAATCAGAAAGCTCGCCTTGTATAGACTTCGTCAATGCCTGTGGTCGATTCAGCTACCTCTATTCCATATTGTACCATTCGCACCCTGGGCCAAGTCAGCTTTACACCAGCTTTAGCTCCAGATGATGACGACTGAATCTGAGAACATCAACAATGGAAGCAGGGGCCCAAGACCTGTTCATTTCCACTTCCTCAATCTAGCATCACCACTCACAATTGCTTTGACCCTCTCCTATTCCCTGCCATTCCTGCAGACAGTGGTAACATGGTCATTATAGGAGACTCAATCGTGCACCACCTGAAATTACAATTACCTGATGTTTGTGTCGTATCTCCTGGGTGCACGAGTTAAAGATATATAAAGAAGAGCCCAAATAGTCTTTGAGAAGCACAAGTGCAGGACTGTTGGAACAACTGTAATCCATGCTAGCATCAATGCCTTTTTAAGCAAGTTACATTTTTTTACTGAAATAGACCTACCTGAACTACTTAGAATAATTTCTCAGCTGAAACCCTCCACCTGTGTCCTTGACCAGAACCAACAGGCTTTTAGAAAGAAATTTCAGATGTACGCACTGAGAGTGTACTTAACATAGTGAACTCATCATTATATACAGGGGACTTCCCTGACTGTCTAAAGACTGCAGTTGTTAAACCCCTGCTCATGACAACTAATATCGCTCCTCTGTCTTTGACAACCTTAGACCAATTTCTAACCTGCACTTCTTAAGTAAAATTCTCTGAAAGACAGTTATTAAGCAGCTAAATTATTGTTTGGTTAAACATTCTATTCTATATAAGTTTCAGTCAGGTTTTAGAACAAATCATAGTACAGAAACTGCACTGGTTACAGTAGTAAATTACTTATGGATTAATGCTGACAGAGGCCGTATATCTGTTCTTGATCTCTTAGACTTGAGTGCAGCATTTGACACCATAGACCACAATATTCTTATAAATCACCTTAGACAATGGGTGGGCTTCTTCGGCTGTGTCTTAAATTACATTCAGTCTTATTTAACAGGTAGAAAATGATTTGTTAATTGTGGTGATTGTACTTCGGAGACACATGATATTTTATATGGTGTACCGGAAGGATCAATTCTGGGTCCACTAATTTTTTTAATCTACATGCTTCCATTCGGCCAGATTTGGTGAGGTACCACAGCTATATAAATGACAAACTAAATAAGGAAAAAACAGAAGTCTTAGTTATTGGAAAATATGGAAATAGCGAGAGTATTAGAAATAAACATAATCCCTTCGTTAGAAGTCAAGGTGAAGGTATAGAATTTAGGGGTAATCATTGACTCTAACCTAAACTTTAACTTTAAATCACATATTAATGGGATTACTAGGACTGCAGTTTTTCACTTAAGGAATATAGCAAACGGTAGATCTATTATAACATTACAAGATGCTGAAAAATTAGTTCATACTTTTGCCTTTAGTTGACTAGATTACTGTCATGTGCTCCTAACAGGACTAACTAAGGAAGACTTGTAGACTTCACTTGCAATTTGTGGAGAATGCAACAGCCGGAGTCTTAACTAGAAAAAGAAAATCTAGCACATCTTGCTAGTTTTTGCATCATTACATTGGTTAACTGTGTTGTTCACAATTGACTTTAAAATATTACTTATGGCTTCTAAAGCTTTAAATAATTTTTCCCCCCTCCTGCATTTTGGAATGCCTGTCCTCCTACACTCCCAAGTCGCAACCTTAGATCTTGTAATGGTGTTCTTCTTATTATTCCAATAGCCAAGACAAAAAGAAGTGGTGAGGTGGCCTACAACCTGGAATATTTTACCAATAGAAATTTGCCTAGCTAATACTGTACAACATTTTAAAAAACTGTTAAAAACCCTTTATTTTAATTTGTCTTTTTCATAGCTGTATTTTAATTGTACTCCTGATAGACACTATGGGCATAGAATTATCATATTCCTCAAGGATTTGCAATCTTTAATCTCTATTTTTCTGTTGTCTTGTCTGGTTCTTCTATGGTGGTGTTTTGCGCCTCCATAACCTGATGAAGGCACCATGTTGCCACCTGTGATGATGGAATGAAGGCAGTTGTCCATGAGACCAACTTCATCAAATTCTCTTATATAAAGCCTGGAAACAAAGAGAATTGAGTATACCTTCTTCCTACTAATCGGTCAGCAATAAGTTGAGTTTATGCCATCACTCCTTTCACTTCCAAAAATTGATTTTGAAATTAAAAAAAAGTATTGATGAAAAGCACTTCACAACAAAAGCATGAAAAGTGGACAAAGACTATACATTTTTTGGAAGTATTCCTTTATAATTTCCAGTGTAAGTTGATTAACTTTCGTATGCCAGTTTGGTGACAGTTTTGCAAAAGATACATATTGTAATCTATAATAAATAAGATGAATTAGATGTAGTTTTATAAATTAACTGTGTTTGATGTATATTTATCTACATACTGTTTATCTTCATTTATTTTCAAAAGCTTTTTTTCTTTATGTTATATACTTCGTTACTCCAGTAGGGTAGTCTTTTCATATTTTCATGTTTGTATTAAATTAGTTATTAAGTTCCTCTCATGAAATACATAAACATACAGCTTGAAATATGCTTTTAAGCTTATAGTCTCATTGTAGGTATGTTGGGTTCTGCATACTGACCAGCTGCAGGTGCACAGTCAAGTACTGTAGGGAAGGCACGCAGATTCTTACAGATAATCTCAGAGACGAGCATTCGCACTTTCAAAAGCCAATTCCTGTGTCAGAGCTGTTTCAACTAAAAACTCCTGGCACAGCGTCAGTCTTAAGGCAACAAGAAAACCTTACGAACTCATCGGATCCCAAGTGCCAACTACAAACCTGCATAGTTCCACAGTGTATAACAAAATCTGGTCCTTTCTTTCTTTTGATGGCATATATTAACTATTTTTTTATTTGTTATTTACTATCTATTACACATTTTCTATATTTAACACATTGCATACTGTTTAACTGATGGTTTTTATTAATATTTATAAAGTTGAGTATTATTGTTCATTGTCTTTTTATAGTGTACTTAATGCACTGTCTCTGAGTTTAGCAATTGAGCATCGCTCTACATACTGTACTGCGTGTATAATGAATATGATTGTATTTGACAAATAAAATTTGATTTGATCCATCTTATCGTCTACACTTCATCATTCAGATAGCTGTGAAAAATCAGGTAAGGTTGTTTTTTGTTTTGAATGTGAACACAGAGGGACACTACAAAAGCTCTTGTTTCACGATTTCACCATTTTTGTTTTGGATTACAGGAAGAGTTTACCGATCAACAACACTTCTCTGAAGAAATAATACGGAAAAGTAAAGGATAATTATGTTCTTAAGTGCCCACTTAACATGATAAGAACAAAGACATTATTTTTACTATAATGACTTTTTTTTGTCAAATCATGCAGACTATAACAAAAACACTAACTCCTTCAATTAAGGATTGTACAATGATTAAACTATAAGACTTTTATTTTTTGATAACTGTCGACAAAAGATTATCATGACTAAATCTGTATCGTATAAAAAAAAGGAAATGAAACAATATATATACCGTGTATATATACATATACATATGGTTGAATAGTTAACTGTCAAATAATGCGAAGAGTACGCAACACATGTTTTGCCCTAATTCTGGGCTCATCAGGCGTACACACTCACTGCACCCCCCTTTTCGGGGAATCAAACCTCGGACGTCAGTGTTAGAAGTGAAGCCTCTCACGTTGCACCACGCCGTGTGGTTCATTGATTTGACAGCATGTAGATTTGGGTAATTACATTCACGGCATTCATGGTAACCACCCATACAATCAGATTGTGATTCAGACTACGAATATATATTATATATATATATATATATATATATATATATATATATATATATTGTTTTAATTTTTGCAGATTGTCCCTTAGGACCCAAACTTCAAATTCTAATGATTTTTTGTACTCATTGGGTCAGTTTAGCATGAGGACAATAATTTATGTTACTTTTGTCGTAAGTACACAGTAATGATGTGATCATGGCGTACCCCAAACAGGCCGACTACTGTAAATCCAGTTGTTTTGCCTTTCAGAATCGATCATGTTAATTCTTTGGCACTACTTTGTGAATAATCTTTTACATCATTAAAAGGAAGAGGAAACAGAATTACGGAATGTAAGTGGACAGCATGTTTAGTAAGTGAAGAATTTGTGTTCCATTAATCGCCATTCTTAGTCAACCACTTTGAAGCAAAGGTTGTAACAAATCTTTTAAGCTAATCAACTAAATAAAATTGTTTTTGTAGTGATATGTTTCATGAGGTCATGAGTTATAAACAATGTCAAACTACTTTTGAGTATATTCACTAGCACATTATGGATAACACATGGATTGTACAGCATAATAATCAATCCTAAGTTACGTGTATAGTATAAGTTTCAGTTGTTTATTGCAAATCTTTAATGTTGTTTAATTTACTTCCTCTCAGTTTCACAAATTTAAGATAAATAAAGTTGGAGTGAGGCTGACTATATGAGCCTTTTTCAATTGATTTAGTTTGGCATGTAGCTTCTGGATAAAAACAGCTACACTTTTAACATCACGTAATTCTGAAAAAGCTTCCGATGGTTAAGACATTTTTGCACCCATCTGTATTTCCTGGTTTGAATTTTCACTTATTTTAGTTTGATCACAAGCATCTTACATGGGACTGTATTAAAAGTTTATTGAAAATTAAGAGAAGAATCAACTTTTATGTCATAGCTTCTTACAACCTCAGTACAACAAATCATCCAAATTGCAACGGCTTTATAAGCATGTTATTATTATATATTTGCTTAATGTCTTAATAATAAAAAAAAACAAAAAACTTTTAAATACAAACAAATCAAGATGTATTTCAAGTGGATTTTTTTTAATTGTTGCCAAAGTTTAGTGACCTGTCAGGGTCACATGGTGAAACAGAAGATACAAACCCCACAACCTTGTGGTTTAAAAGTCAACTGTCAAATGGATAAGTATTTTAATAACTAACCTCTTAATCTTGTGCTTTACCAGAGTAGTGTAATCCACTTATCCATACCTTACTACATCATCATGTCTAAACGCCTCAATGTAGCCTTTTTACATATGATGTGTGTGAGGAGGCCGGTGTTATACTGTATGACTGGTGCTTTGACCCCTTCTGTTGATCCATTGCATTCATTGAAAATGGCCAACACCCATCGGTGCATCTATATGGCATAATGGCACAAATGCGGCTTGACTTACCTTACAATTGCAGACTGTGTTTAGTTCTTCTTAGTTGCTGTTCTAGCAACAACACTCCTCTTATTTAAAATTTGTCAGTTTTATTCATAATAACACTGCAGGAGTTACCACAGAGCAGAGTTGTATCAGCATGTGTCTGTTAAGTAAGAAGTAAAAAGTGGTGAACACCAATGAAAAATAAAAAGTAAGGAACTCATCATTTAGGTGACTGAAATTTCAACTGTTGATATATTTCTACGTTTTTACTGTCTGCATAAAAAACAAATTGATCTTTACCTCTTTTTCCAACACCTTCATGCTTTTTAAATCTTTTCTAGTCAACGGAAATAAAAGTCTTATCGTCAAAAAAAGCACTAACAAGAATGGGAAACAGAACTGCATTATTTTTAACTAACAAAATAGAGAAAAAAATTAAAAGAAGTGTCTGCTGCACGTTTTAAGGAAATATTTTCTGACTGCTGGCAATGTCAAAAAATTTATACTGTTTCCTTCGGGATAATTTTCTTTTGATTGTTTTCTTCTGAGATGGCACTGCTGATATTAATGTGTTTGTGACTTTTGGGATTAATTAAAAAGTACAAACAGCTTTAGAGCAGCCTTTAAATTATCTAAAAAAAGACAAAACAACACACATCTGCCATAATGAGACACATGGTCTCTAAAGCCTTGTTGATTAAACACAAGTACGACAAAGATACGACTCAATTGTAAGGGGATAAAGTGTCTCAGGCCGCTTCAGATGAAGATCTTCAAACCCCAAACACAGACCGTCAGTGTCTATTACAGCAGATAACTATTCAGAGCTTGGCAAAGCAAACAATATCTGAAATTTGAAAAAAATAAATAGAATTGTTTTACCAGAGACACAAATACAGAAAACTGGACTGATGAATCGATGAACGTTAAAGTGATAGTTAGGGTCTGTGGAAGACAATATGATCTGCAACTGAAAATTAAATGCCAAAAGAATCCAATGTACCAAAATGTGTTTTAACTTACCAAAACAACAAATGACCATAATAATGATCAGATGTAAGGGGATAAAGTGTCTCAGGCCACTGCTTCATCCTCGAACACCAAACACAGACCCCCCAGTGTCTATTATGTCTATTAGAGCACATAACTATTCATAGCTTGTCAAAGCAAATAATATCTGGGAATAAAAATAACAAATAGAATTGTTATACCTGTGATTAAACAAACTCATGGAAATCCAGACTGATAAATGGATGTACAGTCATACTGTATGAAAAAGTTTGGGAACCCCTCTTAATTCTTTGGATTTTTGTTTCTCATTGGCTGAGCTTTCAAAGTAGCAACTTCCTTTTAATATCTGACATGCCTTATGGTAACAGTAGTATTTGAGCAGTGACATTAAGTTTATTGGATTAACAGAAAATATGCAATATGCATCATAACAAAATTAGACAGGTGCATAAATTTGTGCACCCCAACAGAGATATTGCATCAATACTTAGTTGAGCCTCCTTTTGCTAATCTAACAGCCTCTAGACGCTGTCCTCCTATAGCCTTTGATGAGTGTCTGGATTCTGGATGGAAGTATTTTTGACCATTCTTCCATACAAAATCTCTCCAGTTCAGTTCAATTTGCTGGCTGCCGAGCATGGACAGCCTGCTTCAAATCATCCCATAGATTTTCGACGATATTCAAGTCAGGGGACTGTGATGGCCATTCCAGAACATTGTACTTCTCCCTCTGCATGAATGCCTTTGTAGATTTCCAACTGTGTTTTGGGTCACTGTCTTGTTGGAATCTCCAACCCCTGCGTAACTTCAACTTTGTGACTGATGCTTGAACATTATCCTGAAGAATTTGTTGATACTGGGTTGAATTCATCCAACATTCGACTTTAACAAGGACCCCAGTCCCTGAACTAGCCACATGGCCCCAGAGCATGATGGAACCTCCACCAAATTTGATAGCAGGTAGCAGGTGTTTTTCTTGGAATGCGGCGTTCTTCTTCCACCATGCAAAGCACTTTTTGTTTTGACCAAATAACTCAATTTTTGTCTCATCAGTCCAAAGCACTTTGTTCCAAAATGAATCTGGCTTGTCTAAATTAGCATTTGCATACAACAAGCAACTCTGTTTGTGGCGTGAGTGCAGAAAGGGCTTCTTTCTCATCACCCTGTCATACAGATATTCTTTGTACAAATTGCTCTGAATTGTAGAACGATGTACAGATACACCATCTGCAGCAAGATGTTTCTTGCAGGTCTTTGGAGGTGATCTGTGGGTTGTCTGTAACCATTCTCACAATCCTGCGCATACGCCGCTCCTGTGTTTTTCTTGGCCTGCCAGACCTGCTGGGTTTAACAGCAACTGTGCCTGTGGCCTTCCATTTCCTGATTCCATTCCTTACAGTTGAAACTGACAGTTTAAACTTCTGAGATGGCTTTTTGTAGCCTTCCTCTAAACCATGAGACTGAACAATCTTTGTTTTCAGATCTTTTGAGAGTTGCTTTGAGGATCCCATGCTGTCACTCTTCAGAGAAGAGTCAAAGGGAAGGACAACTTGCAATTGACCACTTTAAATACCTTTTCTCCTGATTGGACACACCTGTCTATGAAGTTCAAGGCTTAACGAGCTAATCCAACCAATTTGGTTCTGCAAGTAATCAGCATTGAGCAGTGACAGGCATTCAAATCAGCACAATGACAAGGGGACCCACATTTTTGCACAGCCAGCATTCACATTTGATTTAATTTCATACAACTAAATACTGCTTCACTAAAAATCTTTGTTCAGAAAACACCCCAGTACTCAGATGTTCCTAGGAAATGAAAGGCATACCACTGTTATCTTTTTTGTTGAAAGTAGAGTCAATTATTATGCAGGCTGAGAGTAATAATGATCAAAAGTGTCTGTTCAAGATAATCTGATCAAACCTTGGGTATCTCTGCAACCAAAACTAAAAGCAAAAAGATCCCAAAATATCAAAATTTGTTTTAACTAGCCAAAACAAAACATGACCATAGGGGTGATCATAGGGTAGGCATAGAGTAACACATTGCACAATGTCCTCCCTGAGGACTCCTTACAAAAATTAAAGACATGTAAAATAAATTTTTTTTTAAATATTTTTAAAATATGTTAGAAAATAAGGATAAATATGCTACAGTATCTTGCAATGTATTAACACTAGAATTACCAGAGCCTACGAAAAACTTGTAAATCCGGCCCACCATAAATCCCTTCGCACCTCTCCGTCAGCCTCTTTTGTCTTCTAAATGTGTCAATAAGCCCAAGCAGCAAGCCGCCTGCTAAACCATCCCCTCTACTGCCTCAGAATGGGCAAGAAGTTCTCCCAGTTCCTGCCTTGATTGATTATTTGGGAGTGAGCTACCCAGAATTGTAAGGGGAAATAATTTGAAGTGTATTTTGTGTCTATAACAAGCTATGTAAACACATTGTTAAAACAGAAATGTTTTTCATGTTTTAGTAATAAATAACAAAATTTAGACATGAACTGTATAATGTGTGAAGGCTGATGGCCAAATATCAAATAAAGACTTTCAGAAAAGGCGTAAATACAATACGACAGCTTCCGTGGTGCAGAGGTAAGATCTGCTGACTTATAATCCGGAGGTCGTGAGTTTGAAACCAGCTCAAAAAACAAATTTATCATTTTGAGTAGTGAGCTGCTCTTATTGTTAATATTATACAATAAAAACATACATTTGATTTGTGTCTGTAACAGCCGCTGTAAATTTATAGCACTTGTAAAAGTTAGAGGTTTTGTTTTTCACTTTTATTCTTTCAGTCACGATCACAATACAACACCGTCCCAGATATGACGCGATTACTTTTTATCTGAAACTGAGAATAACTGTAGACATGACTGGAGTTTTGAGACAATGGAACTGGAAATTCTCTGATCTTGAGGGATAAAACCTGACACACAAATGCTGGTGGATCAGCCTTCTTCATATCTCACCGCCACTTGAATTTCTTTTTCTTCAGTTTTATTCAGTGTTCCTGCTCACGCTGAATTAGTATGCACCTTATGGTCCTTGATGTCAAAGCCGCACTAACAAAAAAACAGAGACATAGTTATATATGATATTTGGAATAATTCATTTTATGACCTGTATAGTACATTTGGGAAAACATTGTATCACTGATGCAACATTATTCATCCATCCATCCATCCATTATCCAACCCGTTATATCCTAACTACAGGGTCATGGGGGTCTGCTGGAGCCAATCCCAGCCAACACAGGGCACAAGGCAAGAAACAAACCCCAGGCAGGGCGCCAGCCCACCGCAGGACACACACCCACACACCAGGGACAATTTAGAATCGCCAATGCACCTAACTTGCATGTCTTTGGACTGTGGGAGGAAACCGGAGTACCAGGAGGAAACCCACGCAGACATGGGGAGAACATGCAAACTCCACGCAGGGGGGACCCAGGAAGCTAACCCAGGTCTTCTAACTGTAAGGCAGCAGCACTACCCACTTCACCACTGTATCGCCCAACATTATTCATATTATTCATATTCATTCGCACGCCTTCTTGCGTTTGTAATCAGTGACCGTGTTTTTTTTTTCTTGATCTTGTCAGTCTCCACATTGCTGTATTTTGTTTCTTTTGTACTCCAGGACATGCAGAGGAAAGAATAGTACAGAGCGTTAAGTTCAGCGCTATATGCAATCATCAGATTCAAATGTTAACAGTTCACACACACGCAAGGACTGTCCTTTCTACATTTACGACATGTGTACCTGTTGCAATGCACACACTTCTCTCTGTGCTGTAGTTACTATTACACTGAAGGGGCTGGGGAAGCGGCGGTCTTGGAACAGAAGCTTTTCAATGTTGCATTCTCCTTTTCTTTTTCCATCGCCTTTTCTTGTAAGAAGCGATGACTAAGTTCCTCTGCAAGGTGAGCAAAGAACACTTTTCTTTTCTCAGTGCCACACATGCATCCCTTGCACAGTACATGTGCGTTGATGGCCGCCAAGTCAAGCGTGTTATAGCACAAGCAACCGGCCACCTGTGTGTTCCTGCTCACTCTGAATAAGCTCATGCCTTCTGGTGCACGATGTCAATGCAGCACCGGGCAAAAAAGAAAGAGACAAATATATGTGACATTTTGAAGAAATCGTTTTATGACCTGAAAAGTACCAATCAGAAAACATCGTCTCACTAATGCAATATTATTTGAAAACGAACAGCGTCAGATCGGGTGTGAATTTATACTGGCTCTGTTCGTTAGAGTCAGATCAGAAGTTGGGGGGGTCAAGGGAGAGTGTGAATGTGACTAAGAGAATAAAACTGAAAAAAAGCTAACATTTAAAAATACCATACATTTACAGCTCATCTCACTACCATCCTGTAGACCTTCCCTTTCACTCTTGCTGATACCCGTCTGTCACAAATCACTCCTGACACTCTTCTCCACCCACTCCACCCTGCCTGCACTCCCTTCTTCACCTCTCTTCTACAATCCCCATTACTCTGTACTGTTGATCCCAAGTATTTAAACTCATCCACCTTCGCCAACTCTACTCCCTGCATTACTCACCATACCACTGACCTCCTTCTCATTCACAAACATGTATTCTGTCTTGTTTCTACTGACCTTCATTCCTCTCCTCTCTAGAGCATATCTCCACCTCTCCAGGGTCTCCTCAACCTGCTCCCTACTATCGCTACAGATCATAATGTCATCAGCAAACATCATAGTCCACGGTGACTCCTGTCTAATCTCGTCTCTCAACCTGACACCACCTTACAGTCTCTAATCGCTTTCACACTGCATCCTCACCATTCCACTGACCTCCCTCTCATTCACACACATGTATTCTGTCTTGGTGGTCCTACTGACCTTCATTCCTCATTTCAAAACATCATAGTCCACGGGGACTCCTGTCTAATCTCATCTGTCAACCTGTGCATTACCATTGCAAATAGAAACACTGTAAATTATATAATTTTTTTTTGCAAATATTTGACATATAGAAAATATTTTATATATTTTAAAATACCAGGAATAAATACAGAGGGTCTGTCTATTAAATAACGAGACTGTGTTTCTATCTCTTAAACATAGCAGTGAGAACTGATTATGAGCACTTGCTATGCAGGTTTAAACCTGTCCAAACTTGCACAACAAATGACAAAACTCTTTGCCTGTTTAGTTGATTGTCAGTAACCGTTTAATGCAGTTGTGTTTCATCTTGTGTACCGGAATCATGCTAAGTTTAAAAATTGAGCAAAGTGTCAATTTGAAATTTTTAGTAAAACTGAACAAAACACCGACGGAATCTTTTTAAATGCTTCCTGAGACTTACATCCTGCCAAACCAATCTTTTAGATATTTTTGAAGAAGCAGCGAGAATAGTTGATGACAACAAAGCATACTACAGAATTTACATAGACTTTCAAAAATCATTTGAAACAGTTGTCTCACACCAAAGATTTCTTTCCAAAACTAGAAGCTGTAAGCATCAGAGGTAACCCGCAAAACTGAATCTCTAGTTGGTTAACCGACAGGAGACAAAGGGTACAGGTAAGAGGAGAATGGGGTCATCAGTGGAGTCCCTTAAGGGTCTGTTCTTGTACCATTACTTTATCTGATTGACATTAATAATACTGATTCCGGTATAAGTAAACGTGTGAAATTTGCTTGATGACACTAAAATTAGAAGGATGGCAGACACTGAGGAGGCAGCAAAAAGAATTCAAAAAGACCTGGACAACCTTCAGAACTGGGTGAACACCTGGAAAACGCAGTAAAATGAGCAGCAATTATAAATACAAGAAGGGAGATACTGTCATACAGGAAGTAACCTCAGAAAAGGATTTAGGGGTTTATGTCGACTCACCATGTTCATGGACTAAGAAATGAGCAGGAGCAACCACCCAGTCTCACTGAGATTGCACAGGTGGTGAACCAGCTCAGGGTAGGGAAGGCTGCAGGGATCTGTGGTATCCGGGGTGAACTTCTCCAGGCTGGTGGAAAGGCTGTCCACCTAGCATTGCAAGCAAACTTTTCTTCCATTTGGGAGACTGGCGTCATCCCAACTGACTGGAAAAGGTGATCACCTGGATCGCGACAATTACAGGGGGATAACACTGCTCTTGGTGCCGGGTAAGGTCCTTGCTAGGGTCATCCTCAATAGGATCTGTGATCACTTGCTCAACTACCAGCGACCAGAGCAGTCTGGTTTTATGCCTAAGATGTCTACCATCAACCAAATCCTGGCACTGAGTGTTCTCATGGAGCGCAAATGCGAATATCAGCAGAGTTCCTTTGCAGCCTTTGTCAATTTTCATAAAGCATTCGACTCAGTTGATTGAGCTGCCCTGTGGGACATCCTGAGACTTCGCGGGATCCCCTCAAGGTTGCTGGATATCATGACTGACCTGTACACTGGTACTGTGAGTGCTGGGCAGAGTGGAGGCTGAATGTCTGCGATTTTCCCAGTTGATTCTGGGGTTCATCAGGGATGTGTTCTTGCTCCTACTCTGTTCAATGCTTGCATGGACTGGGTGTTGGGTAGGGTCGTGAAGTCCAGCAGCTGTAGAGTCAATGGAGGCTCTGATCGGGACTCTCGAGAGACTGAATGAGGAGTCTGTGTGGCTGGGCTTCCAAGTGTCCTGAATAAAAAACAAGATCCAGGCCTTTAATGATCTCTTGGGCACAGCCATCAGTAGTGTGTCTGTCTGCAGAGAGAGTGTCGACCTTGTTGAGAGGTTTATTTACCTCGGTAATTATATTTATGTCTCTGATGACTGTTCCTATTAAGTCAGTAGATGAACTGGGAGAGCATGGGAGGTTATGAGGTTGCTGGAAAGGGGTGTGTGCAATATCTAAGCAAAAAGACGAAGGTCCATGTCTTTAGAGTCCTATTGGTTCCTGTGTTGCTTTATGGTTGCAAGACATGGACGGTATCTAGTAACCTGAGACGAAGACTGGACTCCTTTGGTACTGTGTCTCTTCGGGCAATCCTTGGGTAGCCACTAGTTTGACTTTGTGTTGAATGAGCGGTTGCTCATGGAGTCCTGAATGAGGCGCATTACCTTCATTGTGAGGGAACATCAGTTACAGTACTATGGACATGTGACATGATTCACTGAGTGTGATCCAGCTTGCAGGATCCTCACTGTTGAGGACCTGAGTGGCACTGACCAGGCCACGGGGACGCCCACATAACACCTGGCTGTGGCAGAAACAGGGTCATTTCCAGAGGGTGGGACTGGACCACCTGTCTACCTTGGGGGTTACCAACCAGGATCCTGAAATGTTTTGTTCTGTGGTGGGTGTGGCAATGCGCTGTACCAGTGCGTGCTCCCCAATCTGACCTGACCTGGTGCGGCCGCAAGGTGCAGAGGTGGTGAAGGTAGATGAATTTAAATACTTCAGTTCAACAGTCCAAAGCAACACAGAATGTGGCAGAGTGGTGAAGAAGAGAGTGCAGGCAGGGTGGACTGGGTGGAGAAAAGTGGCAGGGGTGATTTGTGATAGAAGAGTACCTGAAAGAGTGAAAGGGAATGTCTATTAAATGGTAGAGAGACCACCCATGTTGTACGGTGTCTCTTGTATGGTTGTATGCAGATCTGAAAGTGTCAGAGTTGAAGATTCTATGATTTTCGCTTGTAGCGAAACACAGGTATGACAGTTTGGTGACCAAGTGAGAGAAGCTAGATTGAGATGGTTTGGGCACGAGTAGAGGAGAGAAGAGGGGAACATCGGGAAAAGAATGTTAAGGATGGATCTGCCAGGCAAGAGGAAAAGAGGAAGGCCAAAGAGGAGGTTTATGGATGCGGTGAGAGAGGACATGAAGGCAGTGGCAGAAAATGATGTAAAAGACAGGGATAGATGGAGATGGATGATCTGCTGTGGCGACCCCTAAATGGGAGCAGCTGAAAAAAGAAGAAGATTTTAGATGCCTACTATTCTGTAATTAGGATATCATAATGGTGAACTACAAATTTGAATCACAAAAAGTTTAAGGACAAATGTTTAAAAATTATAAACATAATTCATCTTGATGTAAAACCTGGTGAGTGCCATCTTTTCTAGTAGTAAACCATCTACTTGATGGACAAGACAAAATAAAATAAGAGATGCTGGGAGCAGATGGTTTTGTAGACTGGAGATATTTTAAATTAGGATTTAGGACTGAAAGGAAGGCCGTGGGCCCCTAAAAAGACTGCATTAAGGGTTAATAGTTTTATAACAAATGACTTAAATTACTGTCAATTCCAAACTGTTAAGCAAATAATAATAATAATAATTCATTACATTTATATAGCGCTTTTCTCAGTACTAATATAGGCCAAAATTCAATAAAAACAAAAGGCCAAGCAAGCCTAAAAATAAACCTACAAGAAAGTACTTTAATGTGACAAAAAGACAAATTTTAACAATGGCCATGATATCCAAAAAGCAGAGCAATTTAAAAATCTAACATACAAAAATTCAACAAGAACAAGCCATAGAAAATGGCAAAATAAAAAATCAAAATGTACCAAAATAATACAATGCAAATTTTAGAAAGGTGAGAAAATGGAGTAAATGCCCCAAGAGTTAATCTGCAAAACCCATAAATATGGGGTACAGCTGACTTGGGAGGTCCTGTTTACCTGAGCTCAACATGAATAGGCAATTGGAAAATAGATCAAAACAATTAAGGAAGTAAAGACAGAAAAGCACAAAATGATTAACAAAAATGAGGATACTTAATAAAAAAAATACAATAAAGAAACTATTGAACTCTTAAAAGTAGTGTGGAATAATTAAAATTTAAAATCAATATATTAAATAATAGTTGAACAAAGAATTTTGGGCTAAGGACCTTTTGACCTAGTCTAAGGGAGGGGAAGAAGATTTCGTGACTACGCCTTAGTACAATTAAATTTTTTACTTAAATAAACAAGTCTAAAATGCCTTGATGATTACTATCTGTGTGCATTTGGGTGGATGGAGAATATATTATTATGCAAACCATCTGATGCTAAGAAAATGTATATATATATATATTTGCAAGTATAAGAATTCTTTGTGTTAACCATATGAATGCATTAAGATTGTTAAAAGAAGGAAACCATTACCTGTATAATCATTTTAACAATATAAGTATATTACTAGTTTGTATTAATAGGCTATGGATTAATTGATTATTAATATGACTTACTTAAACTAATGAACTAAAGATTAATTGTTTATTAATAAGACTTACATATAAAAATTAAGTGTGTACGCAAAGCTAAAAGAACAAACTTGCAACATTTCTGTCAAACTGCTGACGTTTTAGTCTGTACTCAGGGAAACTGTTAATCTTAAAAAACATCTAGGATTGTAAAATCAGCAGGAACAGGCTTTTTCACTTCTTCTTTAGTTGTTTTGAACAAATGTGTTGTAATATTACTGAATCCCCCAAAGAATTGTGTAACCTTGTCTCATGACAAGCTGTCTTTGTAAGATGTAAAACTCTGTTATAAAAAGGAAGCGGACCCCCCCCCCCCAAGAGGGGGGCTATTGCTGGTAACTGTCAGTGACACAAGCTGAGAGGGGCTGCAGTGGTCTCTCTGCTCACCAAGAATAAAGAAATTGCTTTTTTACTCTATATCTGCTGTCTGCCTGCTGTTTGCCTCGAACCTTCGTCCACAGTTTTCTGGCGCCCGAACGTGGGGCGGAGACGGACAGGTGACTCCTTGAGCGGGATCGTCCAGAGGACCGATAAGAGGACCGATTCCAGCCGGATCGGGAGGACCAGCTCCGGCAAAAGTTAGGACTGGCTTGCCTTGGGCGAATCCTGCATGAGAAGTCTCTGGCCTCCTCCGATTAAATACGAAGGTTGAGTGAACTGGGAGTTCCCTAGCAGGACGAGAAATTCTTGGTGAGTAGGTCGAGGGAATCCGATTGAGTAAAAGACGTAACTCAGGGTTTTGACTAGTTTACGGGAAATATATAAATTAAAATACTGTATCACATGGCAGATAGTGGACCAGAATGCGGAGAATAATACTTGGGTCCCTCAGAGGCAGTGTAAGATGTTAAGAATGTTAGTGAGTAACACTCCCTGTGAAGTGGAATAGAAAGAGGTGAGTGGCACACTTCTAATAAATAGAGGAATGGGAGAGGGAAGAAAAGAAATACATTGAGCATCTGAGAAAAACACTGTGTGGGTGGGCAAGTCTCTGCCTTTAACGTCTGGTCATATTCCTGCTCCTACGGGGTAGTCTGTGGTGGATACCAAAAGCGGTTACCAGCTATTAGGCGACTGACGAAGGGATCGGCATTGAATTGTCGAATATCCCGGACTCAGCGTTAGACAGACTGTCAGTCCGCTAAAGCCACAAAGCCACAGAGTGTGATCCGGGAGACAGAAGAGACTGGAGGCGGAACGTTGCGAGGGCTGATCTATTCCTTTGCGTTTTGGTGCTATCCAGTCATGGGAAAGCAATAAACAAAGTGGTGGCAGATGGCCAGTTGAGGGAACTGGGGACATTTCAGAAATACAAGAAATTAGGAAAATCCTATGCAGAAATACCCAAGGCTGTTGTAACAGGGGTCCTTATACAGTAGAATGGACGTTTGAGAGATGGGAATTGGTAATTGCGCTCAGTCAAGACCCCGGTCACAAGTGTCCTTCCAATCTCCGATTTCTAGTCATACTAGAAGTCAAACATCACGCCCGGCCCCAGCATCAGGGTTCAGTTTCATCTCCCCGAAACACCAGAGTTCCGGTACCCAATTTTCTTGCCCTTTAATACAGGTCCCCAACCCCAGACACAACCCCAATCAGCCCGCAGGAGCTAACAATCCCACCACAGTAATGATACATCGAAATTGGTATAACCAGGAACTGAAAGATGTGGTGTCTGAGCTACCCGACCCTAAGGGAGTCGGTGGCTTAAAATATGTGGAACAACTCCAGCAATTGGACTATATATAAAAACCAAATGCTGCAGAATGGACACAAGTGCTGCGATGAAAACTAGGCACTACCTGGGCAACTGTTAATCATGGGACAAGGGGGGATGGAAACGCCTGGAGGTGGGACCAAGGTCACAACCGAGGCGGAGATCAGGAACCCCAATTTTTAGAACAATGGGACTTGTTAAAAACTGCAATTGCAGGAAAATATAAGAAGGGAACAGACTGGTTGCTCATATCAGCCTCTAAGCAGCGGAAGGATGAGACGGTCGATGAGTGGGCACACAGAATACAAGACCTGATGGCAAATCATTCTGGTCTGGAAGACAGCGATGACCGAAACCGCGCTGCCGTTCCCCCTTTTGTTTCGGGACTAAGAAGTGACACTCAAAACAAAGTCCGCACATCCTGCATAGGCTGGGAGAGCGCTACTTTTGAGGAAGTGAAATGCCATGCAGAGCATGCTGAGAGACAATCTAAGCAAAAAGAATCTGATACACAGACTAAACTGCTTGCAGCACAACTACAATATTACACAGGGGGAACGAGCAGGGGCAGAGGATTCCAAGGCCATGGACGTGGCAATTCTTTCGGAGAAAGAAGGCGTGGGAGGGGACGGGGGTTCCCGTCTTCCAACCCTAACAATCCCTTCGCTCAGATGCCGAAACTCTTCGGAGCAAACACCAGCGTCATATGCCTGCTACGGCTGCCGTGAGCTTGGATATTTCGGACGCGACTGCCCAAACAAACGCCCACCACCACCATCTCCTCTTCCCGAGCCTAACAACATTTCGTGGTCCTAGGAGTTAGCAGGGACCCCCAGTCATTTCTCCCAGTTTCCTCTGCTTACCCATCATGCTGACACAGCTCCTTTACTGACTTTGATAGTAAATGGCAAGGAAACTGTCTTCCTTGTGGACAAGTGAGCCACACGCTCCACTTTATCGCTGTTGGAGGTCCCTGCCTCGAAAGACACTGTGAAGGTTCTCACTGCTTCTGGACAGCCACACACTCTACTAGTTTCAAAGCCTCTGCGAGTGCAACTCAGCATGGACAGCTCTCCATTAACTCATCACTTCCTGTTAAATCATCTGTGCCCTGTCAACCTACTAGGAAGAGACCTCATGACTAAACTGTCTGTCTCAATCTCACTGACAGAACAAGGATTTTACTGCTCCATTCCTAAGCTCCTGTGCCAAACTTCCCCACACCCCAAACCATCTTTTGCAGCCTGGACCCTGGACATCTCTCCACACACCCTTCTCCTTAAATATAATATAAATATATATTCTACACTCTTTTCCTTCATGTCTTTTTCCCCACTTGCAGGTCCCCGACACCCTACACTGTACTGCCCAGTACTTCCCTGCCAAAGTAGACACACCTTGGTTAGAATCTTTCCTCTCTTCAGGTACTTGCCCAGAGACCCTTCATATCCCTTGCATTTTCATTTCATCTACTAAAGCTGCTGCTTCAGTCCATCTCACATACTCACAGAACATTTTCTATTTAGGAGGTTTGGTCCCCCATGTTTCCTTGGCCAAATCTAACACAGTTCATTGGGTTGAAATTGGGAATTGGGTTGAGCAATGTCTAAATAGGACTGATTGGCAATACGTTGCTCCAGGCATTTTTGATACTTCAGACCATCTGATAACTAAGGTATTAATCCAAATTGACCTACCGGTCGTTTGTTCCCTTTGTCACCCGTCTCTTTCTCTATGCTCTCTACAAACTGAATTTTTCCTATGGCTTTCTTCAATTCCTGACACCCTATGGTGTCAGGGAAAGAACGATTTTGGCAGGATCGCAAATTGTGAACCTCTGGTGATTTTTCCGAAGTCATCCTTCCATCCTCGCCGTGCGCAATATCCTCTTTCTCCCGAGGCCGAAATCGGAATTGCTTCTGTACATGCAGACCTCGTTAAAAGGGGGCTATAATTCCTATCAAATACTCTCCTGTAAATTCTCTTATTCTGCCAGCAAAGAAAGCTGACAGTTCTTGGCACTTTGTCCAAGACCTCAGACAAGTTAATTCTGCTATTTTTCCTCGGGCACCATTTGTCCCTAATCCTTCCACTATTCTCTCTACCATTCCTGTAACAGCTCATTACTTCTCAGTAATTGACTTAGCAAATGCTTTCTTTTCTATTCCTGTACATCCTGATTCTCAGTTTTGGTTTTCTTTTACTTTTTAAAACCGCCGTTGGACATGGACCGTTATGCCACAAGGTTATACAGAGGCTCCTTGTGTATACGGCCAAGCACTTGCTCAGAACCTGGAAGGCTTCTGGCCTAACAGGGGGAGTGCATTGATACAGTACAACGACGATTTATTACTCTGTAGCGAGACAGAGAAAGCATGCACAGAAGATACAGAATTATTGCTCAAGTATCTTGCAGAAAATGAGTACAAGGTCTCTAAGGCCAAACTGCAGTTAGTTCAAACCACTGTCAAGTACTTGTGGTACCAGAGCTCTGTCAAAAGACCGCATAACCACCATTCAAAACCTTCCAAGACCGGTCACAAAACAACAGGTTAAGTCAGGATATTCTCTGTAGCCGCATAGCTTTTGATGGGAATGATTTCTTGTTGTGGAGTTGTGCTGTGTGATTTCCTGAAGTGGATTGTCCTTGAGTTGTCGCTGGAACTTGGATTGCCACGGAAATTAGTGTTTCCTTGATTGCCAGCTGAACCCGGTTTCGCCACAGACTTTTTCATGATCTGGAAACTAGCGTGTATAAAACTACGGTAAGATGAATTCCTAATTTAAAAGTAGTACCAGCTTGCAGCCTGAGAAGTTGTTTGATTGTAAATTTTTCTGAAAGAGCACAGCCTTTACAAAATCTAGCTAACACTGCCGACCTTCCTCTTTCTGGTCACATACAGTGGAATAAGCAGGCTGAGAAGGCTCTATGTGATTTAAAAAGTGCACTACTTTCTGCGCCAGCTTTAGGACTCCCTGAGGGGGGATATATGAATGCAGTACTAACACAGCTCCATGGAGAAAAACAGAGGCCAATAGCCTATTTTTCGAAAAAATTGGATCCAGTGGCTATGGGATTTCCAACCTGTCTCAGAGCAGTAGCAGCCACAACAGAAGCCGTGCTAGCCAGTACAGATATAGTGCTCATGAGCCCCCTAACAGTAAAGGTGCCTCACGCTGTACACTCCATTTTAGTACAGGCCAAAACCTCACATCTCACTACTACTAGAGCAATACACTATCAAAATGTACTCTGTACTCTGTCAAACGTCACAATTGAAAGATGCTCCACTTTAAATCCAGCCACTCTTCTTCCCACTGAAGAAGAAGGGGAGCCACATAACTGTTATGATGAAATAACTAAGGTCTTAAAACCCAGGCCAGACCTGCAGGAAACTCCACTAGAAACAGGAGAAGTACTTTACGTGGATGGGTGTTCCTTGCGATTGGATAATGGAACACCCTCAACCAGCTATGCAGTGGTCAAAGGTGACCACCTACTGGAAGCAAACTGAATTTCTTCAAGTTTAAGCGCGCAAGCAGCTGAATTAATAGCTCTCATCCGAGCTTGTCAGTTGTCAGAAGGAGAAATCATAACAATCTATACAGATTCCAGGTATGCTTTTGGAGTCTGCCATGATCATGGAGCATTATGGAAACTGAGGGGATTCAAGACCAGTACTGGCAAGCCCATCCAACATCATAAATTAGTAGAATCCCTCCTAGAAGCCATAACCAAACCATCAAAACTAGCAATAGTGAAATGTCAAGCACACACTGGGCAGCAGGATCCGGTTAGCAAAGGAAATGACCTGGCTGATCACTTTGCTAAACAGGCTGCTTATAATAACACACCAATCTCTTTATTTCAACAGAAAGATGACAAAGACCCTGATAATCAAAGTATCTCTTTACAGAGCGCAGCCACGGACAGAGAAAAGAGAAAATGGTCCAAAGAAGGATCCCTCTCTGATGGGGTCTGGACCCAAAAGCAAAATAACAAACCTTTCCTCCCAAAAGCTTCTTTCCCAGGTATGGCAAAAATCGCACATGGCCTGGATCATGCTGGAAAAGATGCAATGACTCAAGATGTTGAGCGACATTGCGAAGCCACAGGTTTCTCCATGTATGCAGAGCAATTCTGCAGACGCTGTGCATTATGTCAAAAATTTAACATAGGTAAAGGTATCCAGGTAAGTCCCACCGTCACACCTAACCCAATGGGTCCATTCGAACATCTCCAAATGGACTTCATTGAATTAACACCGTCTAAGGGCTACCATTACTGCTTGGTAATTGTCGATGTGTTCTCCCGATGGGTGGAAGCTTTCCCTTCCAAACATGCAGACGCCAAAACTGTGGCAAAAGCCTTGATAAAAGAAATCATTCCAAGATGGGGAATACCACAGAAATTGCAGACTGATAATGGTACCCATTTTGTGAACTCTGTAATAAATGAATTGACCACTTGGCTCCAGATAAATGTACATCATTACTGCAAGTACCATCCCCAAAGTGGAGGTATTGTAGAGAGGTGCAATGGCACACTAAAATCTAAATTGCCAAAAATCTGTGAGCAGACAAATTTAACCTGGCCTGACGGTTTACCCCTGGCCTTAATGGGATTGAGAGGGAGGACACACCGGCAGTTGGGACTTTCGCTTTTTGAAATCCTGACCGGACGGCCCATGCCTATTGGCATGGTTATTGGAAATGCTACCCTGCATACTGTGGACAATGATCTTCTCTCTAGTCTTACAGGTCTCCGAGCATCCCTGAAGGAGGTCCACGAGCAGGTTAACCAGGCTTGGTGAACCAGTCCTCCACCAACGGAGTCACAGATTCCCCTGGGAACCTAGATACTGGTCAGAGACACCCGAAGGAAGCACTGGCATCAACCTCACTGGAGGGGACCATTCCAAGTGCTGCTATCCACACCTCACGCCGTTAAAGTCGAAGTCTTGAGCCTGGATTCATGTGTCACATTGCAAAAAATGGCACTCATAGCTCTGCTAGTCCTAATCTTTTCTATCCATCTGACTTTGGGACAACGACAAACAGGTGGTGACCATCTGACTCACCAACTGCAGCAAATACATGGGGACTTTCCCACGTTAATTTTCCAAATAGGGAAGACTGCCTCATTCCAGATTGACTTTTGTGCCATTGCTCCCTGTGGATCCAGCAGACAAGACAAATGGAGATTGTCTGAAAAATATGTCTGTGTGACCTACACCTATTATGAATCTGACTTCAGTTTTTTGACTAGTGAATCTGAGTGTGGAAATTGGAATGAGGTTTTTGCAAATACAGGACAATATGACTGGGGTTATCAGCCCTGGAAGGCTCTACAATATGGACTTAAGACTCGTTTTTCTATAATTAAGGGTCATAATAATGACAAATGCTCGGAAAAATAATTGTAATCCACTTGTAATAACGCTGAAAAATCCTTCTTTGCATGACTCGGGTATATACGTTTTAGGGGCTTATGTCTCCGGCATTGATACCCCTCTTGATGAATGGTTTATATCCACCTTCGGCTCTTGGGGCCAATGGTTTAAATCCATTTTTGTTTCCCTTTTAGTTGCTTTAACTGTTATTCTTTTGATTTGCTGTTGTCTTATTCCATTAATCCGTTATTTTATCCAAAAGTTTTTCACTGCCTCAATAACTAAAGCTTATTTCCTCCACACAGAACGCATGCATCTTCTTTCCCAGACCCAATTCTCTTCCCAGTCTTCCCTCGATCAGGATTGTTTTGTTTGAACTATTCTTTGTTCAAAAGGGGGGAATGTGAAATAATAAAAATTTGAATCAATGTATTAAATAATAGTTGAACAAAGAATCTTGGGCTGAGGACCTTTTGACCTAGTCCAAGGGAGGGGAAGAAGATTTCATGACTATGCCTTAGGGCAATGAAATTTTTGTACTTAGATAAACAAGTCTAAAATGCCTTGATGATTACTATCTGTGTGCATTTGGGTGGATGGAAAATATATTATTATGCAACCCAGCTTACGCTACGAAAATGTATATGTATATATATTTGCAAGTATAAGAGTTCTTTGTGTTAACTATATGAATGCATTAAGATTGTTAAAAGAGGAAAACAATTACCTGTATAATCATCTTAACAATATAAGTATATTACTAGTTTGTATTAATAGGCTATGGATTAATTGATTATTAATATGACTTACTTAAACTAATGAACTAAAGATTAATTGTTTATTAATAAACAATTACATATAAAGTAATTAAGTGTGTACCCAAGCTGAAAAAACAAACTTGCAACATTTCTGTCAAACTGCTGACCTTTTAGTCTGTACTCAGGAAACTGTTAATCTTAACGAACATCTAGGATAGTAAAATCAACAGCAACAGGCTTTTTCACTTCTCCTTTAGTGGTTGAACAAATGTGTTGTAATTTTTGGGCATATTACTGAATCCCCCAAAGAATTGTGTATAAAAAGGAAACTCACCCCCCCAAGATTGGGCTATTGTTGGTAACTGCCAATGACACAAAGCTGACAGGGGCTGCAATATTTTCCTCTGCTCACCAAAGAATAAAGAAATTACTTTTTTTTATTCTACATCTGCTGTCTGCTTGCTGTTTACCTCGAACCTTCGTCCACATAGTGTACATGGGTATAGAATTATCATATTCTTCAGGGATCCGTAATCTGTACTAATGCCTAATGTTCTTCAAGTTTGATATTTGATATTTGACATTTGAAATTTGGACTTCAGTCTTTACACATTATACACTCCATGTCTGTATTTAGTATATTATTATTAAAATATGAAAAATGTTTCTTTTTTAGTTATGTGTTCAACATTTCTTGCATTTCTTGCATTTCCTGTCATCCTACACTTACAAAATTGTTATAGAAGAAGAACACACATGAAATGTATGTATTCCAAGTGACAATATATTTATTACTTACCCTATTCAACTCCAGGCACATCACACCCAGCTAAACAAAACTTGAACTGGGAGAACTGTTTGCCCTTTCTGCTGTGGTGGGGGGATGGGATAGCAGGCTGCTTGCTGATTGTGCTGATAAACACATTTACAAAACAAAAGTCACTGATGGAGAGGTGCTAACAGATTTAAGGTGGCCCAGGATTACAAGATTTTTCATATGCTTCAGGGATTCTAGTGTTAAAGTGTCTCACTTTCTCAAAGACACAAGTGGAAAATAAAGGGAAGTGCATTTCAGGCAGAAGCTTGGGAACACTTCATCAAAAAAGCATCATGACAAACTACCATGTCATGCAGTTGAAATGAAAACCCTGACAATTCCAGACCATGCACAAAGCAGGAATCAACCTTGGATGGGGTTCTAGTTCATCATACGGCACACTATACCATCTTGAAAACTTAATATAATTATGATTGGGAGTCACAAACATAACAAGTAGTCACACACCTTAAAGCAGGCTAGGACCTTCACTTGTCAGCCCAAAAGAGACTTGCTTGCGACATTCAACCTGGATAGGTCCAAAGTGGGGAAAACTGGCTTAATAGTTGAACATATAAAGGAATGTTCCAAAATAAAGCAAAAAGCTCCACAAAGAGAAGGATGACCATGAACCCCTGGCTTGTGTACAAAATATCTAACAAAGAATCTTTATGAATTGAAGATTTCGTTAACAAAACAGAAAATACAGCAAAATGCTCAAACAAGCTAAACAAGTAGTTGCTCAAAAAAGACATTCCTAAGTGAATAAGTCCCCAAAAACACAATCTGAAAGCAAAATCCAAGAACAAGAGGAGAAAGTACCCAAAAGCCAGAGAATCCAACAAAAACTGCAATAGTTACAAACATTCCACACAAACATGGTGATTTTCAACACCTGAGCCTTCTCAGTTGACATAGATAGCCAAAAGGAAGGCTTTGAAGAAGTGACACCAGGGTGGCCGTGCCTCTTGGGGCTTCACCCTCATACAACAACGAAGTTAGGAATACTTAATGAGACAGTACACAATTCACCAATTCTAAGTAAAATTGACAGAGATACCATAAAATATTGAAAAATAATACCTCCAAGGCAACAAAAATAATAAAACATATAAACACGTTAATACATAACAAATAGAAATCATACTGACAGAAGAAACTATTAGTTGTTAACAGAAAAGAGGAGAACAAAACATTAAGTTAATGACACTTCTCAAAAAAATAAACCTTTGGGGCGTCTATGGTTCTGTGCTACTTTTGTTAAATAATATACAGATGAGGTACTGGCATAGATTAGCTATTATCTAATAAAACAAGCTTGTTGTAAAAGAAAAAGAAACAAAATAGGGTGAAAGAATCAAAATAAGGTTATAAACCATGTCCTTGTGCATATGTATGTGGCAGGAACAGGATAAATTTATTATCCCTAACTTTTTTTAAATTTAAAAGTTATAAAGTATTTTAAAGTTATAAAGTACACCACTCTATACTTTCATTTGTATTGTATGAGTATGAATTGTGGAACTTTAAAGGCAAATTTACAACACATGGAGGGTGCGGAGCAAATGCGCTCTCTCCCCTCTCTCTCACCGCTATAAATGTAACGTTCTCTTAGCCAAATATGAACCTTACCTGTTTGTGTGTAAAAAATGCTGATGAGATATGAAACATAACCAGTAGTCAATGTGCATGCTGGCTGCCAATTGAATAGTGAATAAGCAAGTCTTTTGGGTTCATATATTTGTAAATCTGATCTGAAGGAGTCAGTGCCTCACCTGCCATGAACCTCACCGGTTGGATATCTGTATCACAGTGCAGAATCGATCTGCAAAACAAATGCTTTATAGACAGATCCTGCAATATTGCGAAGGAAAAGCAGAATGCTTTGAATAAATTAAATGAAGAGCATTCAAGCACTCATCCTTGGATTTAATTGAATTTATTTCCAAAGAGATGCAATTACAAACAATAACAGGATATGCATAACAGAAACGTACATTCACATGTGCATATATACCTTGAAAGCCACATTAATACAGAAATTACAGGAAATATAGAAAGATATCAAAATACCCGTACATATAGCCATTCCATTATCAGTCCTATTTAGAGTAAAAGTAATATTTTACAAACAGATGATAGAGTTCATTGGCAACAGAGAAAAGGAAAGCTAATCACTCCAGTAACAGCATTTCTCAGAATAAGTAAAATCAAAGTTTCATTAACCTAACACAACAAATTCCCTTCTGGGGTGAGGCAATTTATAATATCTTATTTCAAATGCTAAATTTCCATAACTGTAGTATAAAAACATAATGGTCTGATAATGTGTCCCACTTTCTCTCTCTCTCCTGGTTTAACATCCACTGTTCAAGTTCATCCAGGTTGTTTATTTGCATTGTACTGAAGGAGAAAATTTTTCCTGGAGTCTTTGCTACCTAACATGCGAGAAAGAAGGTGCCCATATTCTACCTCCAAGTCAGAGGGGTAAAGTGCTGCAGTATGATACTAAGATGAAAAGGAGAAAGGGAAAAAGGGTAGTAACCGCTAGGGATGATCATTTCCACACTTTTATTAAAAAAATATCATGAATTGTGCAGAAGGAACATTGATCAGAAATTGGATGAACACCTGGAAAATGCAGTTTAATGTAGAAAAGTGCAAAGTGATTCACGGGGGGCAAAAGGAGAATCAGTTACAAACACAAGATAGGAGACACTGTCATACATGAAGCAACCTCTGAAAAGGATTGAGTCGTATATGTTGAAACAACATTTTCATCGACAAAACAATATTCAGAAGCAATTAAAAAGGCAAATAAAATGTTAGGTTATATCACAAAATCTTGAAAGGATGTTATGCTCAAACTATCTAATGCGCTAGTTAGACCACATCTGGAGTATTGTGTGCAGTTCTGGCCACCATGGTACAAAAAAGACATAACAGCACTTGAAGCTGTGCAGAGGAGAACAACCAAGTGCATCCCAGGACTGAAGTACTGTACATGTCGTACTGTGACAGACTCAGAGAATTAAACCTGTTTAGTCTCAAGTTGAGGAGACTGTGTGAGGACCTAATCCAAGTATTTAAAATCCTCAAAGACACTGATGAAGTAGATCCAGCAACATTCTTTCAGCTTAGGGGTGAATCACGTACATCAGTGTAAATTAAGGGGAAGTGTATTTAAAACTGAAGCCAGGAAGCACTTCTTTATGCAAGGAGTTATGGGACTCTGAAACAAACTACCAAGATGTGGAGCTGAAGTTGAAACCTTGACAACCTTTAAGAAGAATCTGGATGAGACATCGGGACCGCTTAGCTATTAGCTAAACAAACAGGCTTGCTCGACGGACTGAATGGTCTCCTCTCATTTGTTAAAATGCATCAAAATATTAAACATTTTTAAAATAACAGAAAAATATCAAACTGTTATTTCCTTGTGAAAAACAAAGTTTAGTCATTTATTTTTATGTTGAAAATGTACAAGATTTTCTTAAGACAAAAAACACACTAGCCATCTCCTAAAGTTAAACATTATTATGTAATAATCCAAGTGTTCTCCTGAGTATTTTGTGCTGGTTAGCTCTGTTTCTCTAAAAGAGCGCCGTGCTTCTTTGTGAAGAGCCTCTGGATGTTGCTTTTTATCTCTTTGTTCCTGAAGCTGTAAATGAGAGGGTTCATCATGGGGGGAAGCACATTTCCTACAATGACCATTGTATTATACGATTCTGTGGACAGCTTTACTCCTACTCCCGGCAATATATAGGATAGCGTGAGTGGGATATAAAAGAGCCCGACCACCAGCAGGTGGGTAAGACACGTACTGAAGACTTTCTTCTTTCCCTCAACAGATGAAATTTTCAGGGCTGCCAAAGCAATCCTACAATAGGAAATGAGAATCAGTACCATTGGGAGGATGCCAGTTGTAATACAGCCAGCTGCCAAAAAAATCAAGTATTTTGGGTCTTCATTGCAAGCAACATGAATCATGGTAGCATAATCACAGAAACAGTATGGCAAAATATTTGAGTGACAGAAGGAAAGCTCTGTAGCAAAAAATATACAAGGGGATTTAAAAATGAGGCCAAAAACATTTACAACTATGATACCAGTCCAGACAGTTTTATTTGTAATGACTGAGGGGTATCTCAAAGGATAAATGACAGCCACATAGCGATCAAGTGCCATAAACAGCAAAAGTAGGGATTCCATCTCCTCCACGTGGAACATCACAAACATCTGCAGCACGCAGGCTCCGAACGGCACCACTGAGGAGCCCAGCAGCAAAACAGACAGCATTTTTGGAATGAGGACGCTGCTGTTTGCCAGATCTATCATTGCTAAGGTGCCAATGTATAGATACATCGGAGCATGGAGCTGGCTGTTCATTACAATAATCGTAATAACCAATAAGTTTCCAAACAAAGACAGCAAGTAAATTAAAGTGAGTATGGAGATTGTTGCATTCTTCTGGTCGGCATTAATCACACAGTGCAATACAAGTTCAGTCACAGTTATCGTGGTGTTGCTCATTCTTCACAAGTTGTTTAACTGCAAGGATAAAAATGAAAAATTGGGTTATTTCTTTTAGAATGTAAAACATAATTCATGATTATTTGCTACCTGTGTTGTATTACCAATTATACAGTACACAGTATTATAGATGAGGCCTCACCAGTGCATTATGAAGCTTAAGCATAACCTCCTTGGACTTGTACTCCACACATCAAGGTGCTATATAACCTAACATTGTTGGCCATCTTAATGGCTTCTGAACACTATATGGTAGTTGATAGTGCCGAGTCATCTGCGACTCTTAAATCCTACTTTCAATGTATACTTTCAATTTTCAGACTTCCCATTGTGTATTCACACCTAACATTTTTACTTCCTACATGTAATACTTTACATTTCTTCATTCTTTTTCTTTTGGCTGCTCCCATTTAGGTGTCACCAGAACGGATCATCCATCTCCATCTATCCCTGTTTTTTACATTATTTTCTGCCACATTGACTGTCTTCATGTCCTCCCTCAATACATCCATAAACCTCCTCTTTGGCCATTTTCTTTTCCTCTGCCATCCTCAACACTTCATCTATCCTCTGTATATACCTAAACCATCTCAATCTAGCCTCTGTCACTTTGTCACCAAACTGTCGTACCTCTGTTGTCCCTCTATTATACTCATTCCTAATCCTGTCTACCCTCATTACTCCAAGTGAAGATTGCAGCATCTTCATCTCTGCCACTTCAAGCTCTGCCATCTGTTCGTTCATCAGTGCAACTGTTTCCAAACCATACAACACAGCTGGTCTCACTACTGTTTTATAAACCTTCCCTTTCACTTTTGCAGGTGCTCTTCTATCACAAATCACTCCTGCCACTCTTTTTCACCCAGTCCACCCTGCCTGCACTCTATTTTACACCTCTGTGCCACACTGTCCTTTACTTTGGACTGCTGATCCCAAGTATTTAATTTCGTCCACCTTCATCTCCACTCCTTGCAGTCACATCATTCTACCACCTTCCTTCTCATTCACACACATGTACTCCTTACTCCTGCTCAGTTCATTCTCCTTCTCTCCAGTGCGTATCTCCACCTCTCCAGGTTCGTCTCAATCTGCTGTCTACTCTGACTACAGATCACAATGTCATCTACAAACACCATAGTCCATGAAGTCTCCTGTCTGACCTCATCTGCGAACCTGTCCATAACCGCTGCAAACAGGAAAGGGCCCATCATTGATGTTATCCTACTCTCATCCTGATTCAGGCTGTCATTCCTACCACACACCTAACAGCAGTCACACTGTCCTTATACATATCCTGAACCATCCTCATATACTTTTTTGCTTCTCCCAACTTCCTCATACAATACCAAAACTCCCCTCTTGGCACGCTGCCATACACTTTCACAAAGTCCACAGACACACAATGTTGTTCCTTCTGATCTTTTCTGTACTTCTCCATCAACACTCTTAAAGCAAACATTGCATCTGTAGTACTCTTTCCTGGCATGAAACCACATTGCTGCTCACAAATTGCCCCCCTTCCTCTCATCCTAGCATCCATCACTCTTTCCTATATCTCCATGGTATGGCTGATCCAACTTTATACCCCTGAAGTTACTGCAGCTCTGCACTTCTCCCATATTTTTTTAAAATTGGTGCTAATATACTTCTTCTGCACTCCTCAGGCATCTTTTCACTTTTCAAGGTTTTGTTAAACAATTTAGTTAGAAACTCCACAGCAATGTCATCTAAGCATCTCCATGCCTCAATGGGCCAACTACTTTTCCACTTATCATCCTCTTCATAGCTTCCTTCACTTCATGCTTGCTGATCCCTGGTACCTCTTGATTTACTATCTCCACTTCATTCAACCTATACTTTCTCTCATTTTCTACATTAATAAATTCTTCAAAGTACTCCTACCACTTTTTCAACACACTCTCTCCACTTAACAGCAAATTTCCATTTGCATCCCTTATCACCCTGACCTGCAGCACCTCGTTCCCTGCTTGGTCCCTTCTGCCTAGCTAATAGGTACAAGTGCTTTTCTCCATCCTTTGTGTGCAGCTTCTCATATAACGCAACATAAGCCTTTTCTTTAGCTTTCACCACCCCTCTCTTCACCTTGTGCCTCATCTCTTTGTATACTTGTCTGCTTTCGTCATCTCTCTGGTTTTCCAATTCTTTTTCAATAACCTCTTCCTCTTTATGCTTACCTGTACTTCCTCATTACTCCACCAAGTGTCTTTGTCTTTCTTTCTCTGTCCAGATGTCACACCAAGCACCTTCCTAGTTCTCTCGCTTACCACTTCAGCTGTGGTTGTCCAATCATCTATCCTGTCTTCACGACCACCCAGCACCTGTATCACTTCCCCTCTAAATTTCACATCATAGTCTTCCTCTTTCAGCTTCATTGAAAGGAAGAGGAAACAGAATTACGGAATGTAAGTGTACAGCATGTTTAGTAAGTGAATAGTGTGTGTTCCATTAATCGCCATTCTTAGTCAACCACTTTGAAGCAAAGGTTGTAACAAATCTTTTAAGCTAATCAACTAAATAATATTGTTTTTGTAGTGATATGTTTCATGAGGTCATGAGTTATAAACAATGTCAAACTACTTTTGAGTATGTTTACTAGCACATTGTGGATAACACATGGATTGTACAGCATAATAATCTACCTAAGTTACGTGTATAGTATAAGTTTCAGTCAGATAGATAGATAGATAGATAGATAGATAGATAGATAGATAGATAGATAGATAGATAGATAGATAGATACTTGCTCATTGCAAATCTTTAATGTTGTTTAATTTACTTCCTCTCAGTTTCACAAATTCAAGATAAAGTTGGAGTGAGTCTGACTATATGAGCCTTTTTGAATTGAGTTAGTTTGGCATGTAGCTTCTGGATAAAAACAGCTACACTTTTAACATCACGTAATTCTGAAAAAGCTTCCGATGGTTAAGACATTTTTGCACCCATCTGTATTTCCTGGCTTGAATTTCCACTTATTTTAGTTTGATCACAAGCATCTTACATGGGACTGTATTAAAAGTTTATTGAAAATTAAGAGAAGAATCAACTTTTATGTCATAGCTTCTTACAACCTCAGTACAACAAATCATCCCAAATTGCAACGGCTTTATAAGCATGTTATTATTATATATTTTCTTAATGTGTTAATAATAAAAAAAAACACTTTTAAATACAAACAAATCAAGATGTATTTCTAGTGGATTTTTTTTTTAATTGTTGCCAAAGTTTAGTGACCTGTCAGGGTCACATGGTGAAACAGAAGATACAAACCCCACAACCTTGTGGTTTAAAAGTCAACTGTCAAATGGATAAGTATTTTAATAACTAACCTCTTAATCTTGTGCTTTACCAGATTAGTGTAATCCACTTATCCATACCTTACTACATCATCATGTCTAAATGCCTCAATGTAGCCTTTTTACATATGATGTGTGTGAGGAGCCCGGTGTTGTACTGTATAACTGGTGCTTTGACCCCTTCTGTTGATCCACTGCATTCATTAAAAATGGCCAACACCCATCGGTGCATCTATATGGCATAATGGCACAAATGCGGCTTGACTTACCTTACAATTGCAGACTGTGTTTAGTTCTTCTTAGTTGCTGTTCTAGCAACAACACTCCTCTTATTTAAAATTTGTCAGTTTTATTCATAATAACACTGCAGGAGTTACCACAGAGCAGAGTTGTATCATCATGTGTCTGTTAAGTAAGAAGTAAAAAGTGGTGAACACCAATGAAAAATAAAAAGTAAGGAACTCATCATTTAGGTGACTGAAATTTCAACTGTTGAAACTGTTTCTACGTTTTTACTGTCTGCGTAAAAAACAAATTGATCTTTACCTCTTTTTCCAACACCTTCATGCATTTTAAATCTTTTCTTGTCAACGGAAATAAAAGTCTTATCGTCAAAAAAAGCACTAACAAGAATGGGAAACAGAACTGCATTATTTTTAACTAACAAAATAGAGAAAAAAATTAAAAGAAGTGTCTGCTGCACGTTTTAAAGAAATATTTTCTGACTGCTGGCAAGGACAAAAATTTATACTGTTTCCTTTGGGATAATTTTCTTTTGATTGTTTTCTTCTGAGATGGCACTGCTGATATTAATGTGTTTGTGACTCTTGGGATTAATTAAAAAGTACAAACAGCTTTAGAGCAGCCTTTAAATTATCTAAAAAAAGACAAAACAACACACATCTGCCATAATGAGACACATGGTCTCTCAAGCCTTGTTGATTAAACACAAGTAAGACAAAGATACGACTCAATTATAAGGGGATAAAGTGTCTCAGGCCGCTTCAGATGAAGATCTTCAAACCCCAAACACAGACCGTCAGTGTCTATTACAGCAGATAACTATTCAGAGCTTGGCAAAGCAAACAATATCTGAAATTTGAAAAAAAGAAATAGAATTGTTTTACCAGAGACACAAATACAGAAAACTGGACTGATGAATCGATGAACATTAAAGTGATAGTAACGGTCTGTGGAAGACAATATGATCTGCAATTGAAAATTAAATGCCAAAAGAATCCAATGTACCAAAATTTGTTTTAACTTACCAAAACAACAAATTACCATAAGAATGATCAGATGTAAGGGGATAAAGTGTCTCAGGCCACTGCTTCATCCTCGAACACCAAACACAGACTCCCCAGTGTCTATTAGAGCACATAACTATTCATAACTTGTCAAAGCAAATAATATCTGGGAATAAAAATAACAAATAGAATTGTTATACCTGTGATTAAACAAACTCATGGAAATCTAGACTGATAAATGGATGTACAGTCATATGAAAAAGTTTGGGAACCCCTCTTAATTTTTTGGATTTTTGTTTCTCATTGGCTGAGCTTTCAAAGTAGCAACTTCCTTTTAATATCTGACATGCCTTATGGAAACAGTAGTATTTCAGCAGTGACATTAAGTTTATTGGATTAACAGAAAATATGCAATTTGCATCATAACAAAATTAGACAGGTGCATAAATTTGTGCACCCCAACAGAGATATGACATCAATACTTAGTTGAGCCTCCTTTTTCAAATATAACAGCCTCTAGACGCTGTCCTCCTATAGCCTTTGATGAGTGTCTGGATTCTAGATGGAAGTATTTTTGACCATTCTTCCATACAAAATCTCTCCAGTTCAGTTCAATTTGCTGGCTGCCGAGCATGGACAGCCTGCTTCAAATCATCCCATAGATTTTCGACGATATTCAAGTCAGGGGACTGTGATGGCCATTCCAGAACATTGTACTTCTCTCTCTGCATGAATGCCTTTGTAGATTTCCAACTGTGTTTTGGGTCATTGTCTTGTTGGAATCTCCAACCCCTGCGTAACTTCAACTTTGTGACTGATGCTTGAACATTATCCTGAAGAATTTGTTGATACTGGGTTGAATTCGACTTTAACAAGGACCCCAGTCCCTGAACTAGCCACACAGCCCCACAGCATGATGGAACCTCCACCAAATTTGACAGTAGGTAGCAGGTGTTTTTCTTGGAATGCGGTATTCTTCTTCTGCCATGCAAAGTGCTTTTTGTTCTGACCAAATAACTCAATTTTTGTCTCATCAGTCCAAAGCACTTTGTTCCAAAATTAATCTGGCTTGTCTAAATGAGCATTTGCATACAACAAGCGACTCTGTTTGTAGCGTGAGTGCAGAAAGGGCTTCTTTCTCATCCACCTGCCAAACAGATGCTCTTTGTGCAAATTGCTCTGAATTGTAGAAAGATGTAAAGATACACCATCTGCAGCAAGATGTTCTTGCAGGTCTTTGGAGGTGATCTGTGGGTTGTCTGTAACCATTCTCACAATTCTGCTCATATGCCGCTCCTGTGTTTTTCTTGGCCTGCCAGACCTGCAGGGTTTAACAGCAGCTGTGCCTGTGGCCTTCCATTTCCTGATTCCATTCCTTACAGTTGAAACTGACAGTTTAAACCGCTGAGATAGCTTTTTGTAGCCTTCCCCTAAACCAGGAGACTGAACAATCTTTGTTTTCAAAACAAAGATTGAAAGTTAAACTCTTCTTTGGAGAGTTGCTTTGAGGATCCCATGCTGTCATTCTTCAGAGGAGAGTCAAAGGGAAGCACAACTTGCAATTGACCACCTTAAATACCTTTATATCTCATGATTGGACACACCTGTCTATGAAGTTCAAGGCTTAATGAGCTAATCCAACCAATTTGGTTTTGCAAGTAATCAGCATTGAGCAGTGACAGGCATTCAAATCAGCACAACGACAAGGGGACCCACATTTTTGCACAGCCAGTTTTTCACATTTGATTTAATTTCAGTTTCCTCCAGGCGCTCCGGTTTCCTCCCACAGTCCAAAGACATGCAGGTTAGGTGGATTGGCGATTCTAAATTGGCCCTAGTGTGTGCTTGGTGTGTGGGTGTGTTTGTGTGTGTCCTGCGGTGGGTTGGCACCCTGCCCAGGATTGGTTCCTGCCTTGTGCCCTGTGTTGGCTGGGATTGGCTCCAGCAGACCCCTGTGACCCTGTGTTCGGATTCAGAGGGTTGGAAAATGGATGGATGGATTTAATTTCATACAACTAAATACTGCTTCATTAAAAATCTTTGTTCGGAAAACACCCGAGTACTCAGATGTTCCTAGGAAATGAAAGGCATACCAATGTTATCTTTTTTGTTGAAAGTAGAGTCAATTGTTATGCAGGCTGAGAGGGGTTCCCAAACTTTTTCATATGACTGTAAGTAGTAATGATCAAAAGTGTCTGTTCGAGATAATCTGATCAAACCTTGGGTGTCTCTGCAACCAAAACTAAAAGCAAAAAGATCCCAAAATATCAAAATTTGTTTCAACTAACCAAAACAAAACATGACCATAGGGGTGATCATAGGGTAGGCATAGAGTAACAGATTGCACAATTCGCTTCCCATGGGGACTCCTTACAAAAATTAAAGACACGTAAAATATATTTTTTTTAAATATTTTTAAAATATGTTAGAAAATAAGAATAAATATGCTACAGTATCCTGCAGTGTATTAACACTAGAATTACCAGAGCCTACGAAAAACGTGTAAATCCAGCCCACCATAAATCCCATCGCACCTCTCCGTCAGCCTCTTTTGTCTTCTAAATGTGTTGATAAGCCCAAGCAGCAAGCAGCCTGCTAAACCATCCCCTCTACCGCCTCAGAATGGACAAGAAGTTCTCCCAGTTCCTGCCTTGATTGATTATTTGGGAGTGAGCTACCCAGAATTGTAAGGGGAAATAATTTGAAGTGTGTTTTGTGTCTACAACAATCTATGTAAACACATTGTTAAAACAGAAACGTTTTTCATGTTTTAGTAATAAATAACAAAATGTAGACATGAACTGTATAATGTGTGAAGGCTGATGGCCAAATATCAAATAAAGACTTTCAGAAAAGGCGCAAATACAATACGACAGCTTCCGTGGTGCAGCGGTAAGATCTGCTGACTTATAATCCGGAGGTCGTGAGTTTGAAACCAGCTCAAACAACAAATTTATCGTTTTGAGTAGTGAGCTGCTCTTATTGTTAATATTATACAATAAAAACATACATTTGATTTGTGTCTGTAACAGCCGCTGTAAATTTATAGCACTTGTAAAAGTTAGAGGTTCTGTTTTTCACTTTTATTCTTTCAATCACGATCACAATACAACACCCACCCCCCCCCGTCCCAGATCTGACGCGGTTACTTTTTATCTGAAACTGGGAATAGCTGTAGATGTGAGTGGAATTTTGAGACAATGGAACTGGAAATTCTCTGATCTGGAGGGATAAAAGCTGACATACAAATGCTGGTGGATCAGCCTTCTTCATATCTCACCGTCACTTGAATTTTTTTTTCTTCAGTTTTATTCAGTGTTCCTGCTCACGCTGAATTAGTATGCACCTTATGGTCCATGATGTCAAAGCCGCACTAACAATAAAACAGAGACATACTTATATATGATATTTGGAATAATTCATTTTATGACCTGTATAGTACATTTTGGAAAACATTGTATCACTGATGCAACATTATTCATCCATCCATCCATCCATCCATTATCCAACCCGTTATATCCTAACTACAGGGTCACGGGGGTCTGCTGGAGCCAATCCCAGCCAACACAGGGCACAAGGCAAGAAACAAACCCCAGGCAGGGCACCAGTCCACTGCAGGGCACACACACACCCACACACTAGAGACAATTTAGAATCGCCAATGCACCTAACTTGCATGTCTTTGGACTGTGGGAGGAAACCGGAGTACCTGGAGGAAACCCATGCAGACATGGGGAGAACATGCAAACTCCACGCAGGGGGGACCCAGGAAGCGAACCCGGGTCTTCTAACTACAAGGCAGCAGCACTACCCACTTCAACACCGTATCGCCCAACATTATTCATATTATTCATATTCATTCGCACGCCTTCTTGTGTTTGTAATCAGTGACCGTGTTTTTTTTTTCTCGATCTTGTCAGTCTCCACGTTGCTGTATCTTGTTTCTTTTGTACTCCAGGACATGCAGAGGAAAGAATAGAACAGAGCGGTAAGTTCAGCGCTATATGCAATCATCAGATTCAAATGTTAACAGTTCACACACATGCAAGGACCGTCCTTTCTACGTTTACGACATGTGTACCTGTTGCAATGCGCACACTTCTTTCTGTGCTGTAGTTACTATTACACTGAAGGGGCTGGGGAAGCGGCAGTCTTGAAACAGAAGCTTTTCAATGTTGCATTCTCCTGTTCTTTTTCCATCGCCTTTTCTTGTAAGAAGCGATGACTAAGTTCCTCTGCAAGGTGAGCAAAGAACACTTTTCTTTTCTCAGTGCTCCCCATGCATCCCTTGCACAGTACATATGCGTTGATGGCCGCCAAGTCAAGCTTGTTATAGCACAAGCAACCGGCCACCTGTGTGTTCCTGCTCATTCTGAATAAGTTCATGCCTTCTGGTGCACGATGTCAATGCAGCACCGGGCAAAAAAGAAAGAGACAAATATATGTCACATTTTGAAGAAATCATTTTATGACCTGAATAGCACCAATCAGAAAACATCATCTCATTAATGCAATATTATTTGAAAACGAACAGCATCAGATCGGGTGTGAATTTATACTGGCTCTGTTCGTTAGAGTCAGATCAGAAGTTGGGGGGGTCAAAGGAGAGTGTGAGCGTGACTAAGAGAATAAAACTGAAAAAAAGCTAGCAGTTAAAAATACCATACATTTACAGCTCATCTCACTACCGTCCTGTAGACCTTCCCTTTCACTTTTACTGATGCCCGTCTGTCACAAATTACTCCTGACACTCTTCTCCACCCATTCCACCCTGCCTGCACTCTCTTTTTCACCTTTCTTCCACAATCCCCATTACTCTGTACTGTTGATCCCAAGTATTTAAACTCATCCACCTTCGCCAGCTCTACTCCCTGCATCCTCACCATTCCACTGACCTCCCTCTCATTCACACACATGTATTCTGTCTTGGTGGTCCTACTGACCTTCATTCCTCATTTCAAAACATCATAGTCCACGGGGACTCCTGTCTAATCTCATCTGTCAACCTGTGCATTACCATTGCAAATAAAGACACTGTAAATTATATCATTTTTTTTTTTTTTTGCAAATATTTGACATATAGAAAATATTTAATATATTTTAAAATACCAGGAATAAATACAGAGGGTCTGTCTATTAAATAACGAGACTGTGTTTCTATCTCTTAAACATAGCAGTGAGAACTGATTATGAGCACTTGCTATGCAGGTTTAAACCTGTCCAAACCTGCACAACAAATGACAACACTCTCTGCCTGTTTAGTTGATTGTCAGTCACCGTTTAATGCAGTTGTGTTTCATCTTGTGTACCGGAATCATGCTAAGTTTAAAAATTGAGCAAAGTGTCAATTTGAAATTTTTAGTAAAACTGAACAAAACACCGATGGAATCTTTTCAAATGCTTCCTGAGACTTACATCCTGCCAAACCAATCTTTTAGATATTTTTGAAGAAGCAGCCAGAATAGTTGATGAAAACAAAGCATACCACAGAATTTACATAGTACAGTAATCCCTCCTCCATCGCGGGGGTTGCGTTCCAGAGCCACCCGCGAAATAAGAAAATCCGCGAAGTAGAAACCATATGTTTATATGGTTATTTTTATATTGTTATGCTTGGGTCACAGATTTGCGCAGAAACACAGGAGGTTGTAGAGAGACAGGAACGTTATCAAACACTGCAAACAAACATTTGTCTCTTTTTCAAAAGTTTTAACTGTGCTCCATGACAAGACAGAGATGACAGTTCTGTCTCACAATTAAAAGAATGCAAACATATCTTCCTCTTCAAAGGAGTGCGTGTCAGGAGCACAGAATGTCACATAGATAAAGAAAACAATCTCTAGCAAACAAATCAATAGGGCTGTTTGGCTTTTAAGTATGCGAAGCACCGCGGCACAAAGCTGTTGAAGGCGGCAGCTCACACCCCCTCCGTCAGGAGCAGGGAGAGAGAGAGAGAGAGACAGAGTTTGTTTTTCAGTCAAAAATCAATACGTGCCCTTCGAGCTTTTAAGTATGCGAAGCACCGTGCAGCATGTCGTTTCAGGAAGCAGCTGCACAAAAGATAGCAACGTGAAGATAATCTTTCAGCATTTTTAGACGAGCGTCCGTATCGTCTAGGTGTGTGAACAGCCCCCCTGCTCAATCCCCATACGTCAGGATCAGAGAAAGTCAGCGCAAGAGAGAGAGAAAAGTAAGCAATCTAGCTTCTCAGCCATCTGCCAATAGCGTCCCTTGTATGAAATCAACTGGGCAAACCAACTGAGGAAGCATGTACCAGAAATTAAAAGACCCATTGTCCGCAGAAATCCGCAAACCAGCAAAATATCCGCGATATATATTTAAATATGCTTACATATAAAATCCGCGATGGAGTGAAGCCACGAAAGGCGAAGCGCGATATAGCGAGGGATCACTGTACTCGTAAGACCACATTTGAAGTATTATGTGCAGTTATAGTCACCATGATACAAGAAAGACCTAGCAGCACTTGAAGCTGTGCAGAGGAGAGCAACCGAGTACATCATGGGACTATTGGACATGGCCTACTTTGATAGACTCAGGGAATTAAACCTGTTTAGTTTCGAGCAGAGGACACTGCATGGGGACCTTATCCAGGTATTTAAAATCCTCAAAGGCAATTCTTTCAGTTTAAGGATGAATCACATAATCGAGAACATCAGTGGAAATTAAGGGAAGTGCATTTAAAACTAAAGCCAAGAAAAACTTCTTTGAGTTGTGGGAATCTGGAAGAAACTACCAAGGCATTTAGTTGAAGCAGAAACCTTAACAACCTTGAAGAATAATCTGAATAAGACATTGGGAGAGCTTAGCTATTAGCTAAAGAAACAGGCCTCATGGACTGAATGGTCTCCTCTCATTTGTCAAATTTCCTTTGTTCTATGCACTTACATAGAAATTTAAATATTAACACAATTTTATTTCCAATTCGAAATAAATTCATCAAAATAGTAAACATTTTTAAAATAAAAGAAACATATCAGACTGCTAATACCTTATAAAAAACAAAGTTTTTATTTTGAAAATGTACAAGATTTTCTTAAGACAAAAACACACTAGACATCTCCTCGTGTTAAACATTACTATTTAATATCCAATAAATTAGCTCTGTTTCTCTGAAAGAGTGTCGTGCTTCTTTGTAAAAAGCCTCTGGATGTTACTTTTTATCTCTTTGTTCCTGAAGCTGTAAATGAGAGGGTTCATCATGGGGGGAACCACATTTCCTACGATGACCATTGTATTATACGATTCTGTGGACAGCTTTACTCCTGCTCCTGGCAATACATAGGACAGCATGAGTGGGATGTAAAAGAGCCCGACCACCAGCAGGTGGGTAAGACACGTACTGAAGACCTTCCTCTTCCCCTCAACAGATGAAATTTTCAGGGCTGCCAAAGCAATCCTACTATAGGAAAAGAGAATCAGTATCAGTGGGAGGACACCAGTTATTAGACAACCAGCTGACAAATACATCAAGTATTTGGGGTCTTCATTACAAGCAACATCAACCATGGTAGCATAATCACAGAAACAATATTTTAATATGTTTGAGTGACAGAAGGAAAGCTCTGCAGTAAAAAATATATAAGGCATTATAGAAATGATGCCAAAAATATTTAAAGCTATGACAGCAGTCCAGACAGTTTTATTTGTAATGACTGAGGGGTATCTCAAAGGATAAACGACAGCTATATAACGATCAACTGCCATAAACAGCAAAAGTAGGGATTCCATCTCCTCCACGTGGAACACCACAAACATCTGCAGCACACAGGCTCCGAACGGCACCACTGAGGAGTCCAGCTGCAGAACAGACAACATTTTTGGAATGAGGACGCTGCTGTTTGCCAGATCTATCACTGCTAAAGTGCCAATGTATAGATACATCGGAGCATGGAGCTGGCTGTTCATTACAATGACCGCAATTACCAATAAGTTTCCAAACAGGGACAGCAAGTAGATTAAAGCGAGTATGGAGATTGTTGCACTCTTCTGGTCAGCATTAATCACACAGTGCAATACAAATTCGGTCACAGTTATCGTGGTGTTGCTCATTCCTGGCAAGCTGTTTAACTGCAAGGATACAAATGAAACATTGGGTTATTTCTTTTAAAATGTAAAACACATTTTGTGATTATATGCAAATTGTGTTGAATTACCAATTACATAAATTCTATTAGGAATCCTCTTTACTTAGATTAACATGTGGAGTCATAAACAAATGTTTTTAATAGGCAGGGTTGCAATCCCTTCCACAGAAAAGCTTAAAATAGTAAACTCAATAATGTTGTAAATTTATTTACTAACATAATAACATTCTAAAACTACTTTGCTGAAGTGAAAATAATTACATTTCTTCCTGATACCAAGGTAAAAATCAGTGTTTTTTACATACACTAATTAAATTCAACATGTTATTGAGCAAAATTCATAATAAAAAGCAAGAAAAATCTTTATGCATGTTAGCTGCGCGATAACTTAGCTGGGTCTAACAAGTTAGATTTGCACAATTGAAGGTCACAGTTTCCATTTGAACTTTGGAGTGGTGAGATGCTAATTGTTCACAAATATTCAGATGGTGTGTAAAGCAATTTTGTGAAAAATAAATGTGATCCAACCTATATCAAAAGTCTAAATGAAAGCAAAATATTCTGTTGTATGACACCACGCTGATTTATCATTCTTATTTCAGATGTCTACAACCCAGCCACTGGTGTTGAACAAGCCAGTGTGGTCTTAGTGTCGGTCCCAAGCCTGAATAAATTGGGGATTGTTGCATTAGGAAGGGCATCCAGCATAAAACCTGTACCAAATGAAAGATGAGACACAGAATGTCCATATTGGATTGGCCGAGGCCCGGGTTACCAAAAACTGCCACTGATGCTGCTGTCCAGCAGGGCATTGCTGAAAACTATGCTACTGCTGGGCTGAAAAGGAGGAGTACAAAAAGGGGAAAGCAGGTTTAAAGACAATGGGAGAGGAGGAAGGGAAAGAGTGTGGAGTTCAGAGTCTGAACTTTGAATGTTGGCACTATGACTGGTAAAGGAAAAGTGCTGGCCAATATGATAGGGCAGAGAAACGTAGATGTACTGTGTGTACAGGAGATAAAGTGGAAAGGGAGTAAGGCCAGAAGCACTGGAGATGGTAGGCAAACTGTTCTCCCATGATGTGGACAGGAAGAGAAAGGGGGTAGTAGTAATTGTGAAAGAAGAAACTGTTAGGAGTGTTTTGGAGGTGAAGAGAATGTCTGACAGAGCAGATGAGCATAAAGTTGTAAATCAACGAAGTAATGTTAAATTTCATCAGCGCATATGTTCCATAAGGGGTTTTAAGATGAAGGAGAAAGAAGATTTCTGGAGTGAGTTAGACAAAATGGTGGAGAGTATACCAATGAAGAAAGAGTGGTGATCGGAGTGGACCTTAATGGGCATGGTGGTGAAGGGAAAAGTGGTGATGAGTAGGTAATAGCCAAGTATCGTGTTAAGGAGAGAAATTTTGAAGGGCAAATGGTGGTTTGCTTGGCAAAAAGGATGGAAATGACAGTGGTGAATACATATTTCAAGAAGAAGGAGGAACACAGGGTGACACATAAGAGTGGAGGAAGGTGCACACAGGTGGAGTATGTCCTATGTAGGAGATGAAATGTGAAACTGATCAGAGACTGTAAGGTGGCAGCAGGGGATAATGTAGCTAGACAGCATTGATTGGTGGTATGCAGGATGAAGTTTGAGACGAAAAAGAGGAAAATAGTGAGAATGGAACCAAGGATCAGGTGGAGGAAGCTGAAAGAGGAAGACTATTATGTGAAATTTAGAGAGGAAGTGATACAGGTGCTGGGTGGTCATGAAGACAGGATAGATGATTGGAACACCACAGCTGAAGTGGTAAGCGAGAGAACTAGGAAGGTGCTTGGTGTGACATCTGGACAGAGAAAGGAAGACAAAGACACTTGGTGGAGTAATGAAGAAGTACAGGAAAGCATAAAGAGGAAGAGGTTATTGAAAAAGAATTGGGAAACTAGAGAGATGACTAAAGCACAAGGCGAAGAGAGAGGTGGTGAAGGCTAAAGAAAAGGCATATCTCACGTTATATGAGAAGCTTCGCACAAAGGCGAGATAAGCACTTGTATCTTAGCACTTGTATTGGCTAGGCAGATGGACCGAGCAGGTAATGATGTGCTGAAGGTCAGGGTGATAAAGGATGTAAATGAAAATTTGCTGACAAGCAGAGAGAGTGTGTTGAAAAGGTGGTAGGAGTAATTTGAAGAACTTATTAATATAGAAAACAAGAGAAAGTGTAGGTTGGATGAAGTGGAGATAGTAAATCACGAAGTAGCAGGGATCAGGAACGTTGAAGTGAGGCAAGCTATGAAGTGGATGAAAAGTGAAAAAGCAGTTGGCACGGATAATATACCAGTGGAGGCATGGAGATGCTTAGTTGAAATTGTTGTGTAGTTTCTAACTAGATTGTTTATTAAAACCTTGAGTGAGAAGATACCTGAGGAATGGAGAAGAAGTATATTGGTACCAATTTTCAAGAATTATGGAGATGTGTAGAGCTGCATTAACTAACGGGGTATAATTTGATCAGCCACACCATGAAAATATGGAAAAGAGTGATGGATGCTAGGTTGAGAGGAGTGGGGTCGAATAGTGAGCAGCAATATGGTTTCATGCCTTTTCCTGTTTGCAATTGTGATGTACAGGTTGAGAGATGAAGTCACACAGGAGTCTCCGTGGACTATGCATTCATGGATGAAACTGTGATCTTTAGTGAGAGTAGACAGCAGGTAGAGTACATGTATGTGAATCAGAGTGAATGTGGAGGAAATGTCCCTCACTACCACAAATTATGCAGTTGACTTTCCTGCATTTGGGGAAATCGCAGGGTCAACACTCCCGGAGTGCAATGGATGAGCCTCTCCCTGGGAGAACCACCTTGGTGAACATTGTATCTCCCCTGCCAGGTAAGAGAGATTCACAGTCAGAGCGACTGATGGAGTGGTCCTTATGTATGACACTGCAGTTGTGACCCAATGGGCTGGCTACTTTGAGCAGCTGCTTAAAGCTGATCCTCTGGCTAGGACGTTGGATATCTCTGGGTCCACGGTTCTTGAGGCTGATCCTCCAATTAGCTGTGAACCACCCAATCTCAGTGAGATTGCACAGGTGGTGAACCAGCTCAGGGTAGGGAAGGCTGCAGGGATCTGTGGTATCCGGGGTGAACTTCTCCAGGCTGGTGGAAAGGCTGTCCACCTAGCATTGCAAGCAAACTTTTCTTCCATTTGGGAGACTGGCGTCATCCCAACTGACTGGAAAAGGTGATCACCTGGATTGCGGCAATTACAGGGGGATAACACTGCTCTTGGTGCCGGGTAAGGTCCTTGCTAGGGTCATCCTCAATAGGATCTGTGATCACTTGCTCAACTACCAGCAACCAGAGCAGTCTGGTTTTATGCCTAAGATGTCTACCATCAACCACATCCTGGCACTGAGGGTTCTCATGGAGCGCAAACGCGAATATCAGCGGAGTTCCTTTGCAGCCTTTGTCAATTTTCATAAAGCGTTCGACTCACTTGATTGAGCTGCCCTGTGGGACATCCTGAGACTTCGCGGGATCCGCTCAAGGTTGCTGGATATCATGACTGGCCTGTACACTGGTACTGTCAGTGCTGTGCAGAGTGGAGGCTGAATGTCTGCGATTTTCCCAGTTGATTCTGGGGTTCATCAGGGTTGTGTTCTGCTCCTACTCTGTTCAGTGCTTGCATGGACTGGGTGTTGGGCAGGGTTGTGAGGTCCAGCAGCTGTAGAGTCAATGGAGGCTCTGATCGGGACTCTCGAGGAGTCTGAGTGCCTGGTCTTCCGAGTGTCCTGAATAAAAAACAAGATCCAGGCCTTTAATGACCTCTTGGGCACAGCCATCAGTAGTGTGTCTGCCTGTGGAGAGAGTGTCGACCTTGTTGAGAGGTTTATTTACCTCGGTAATTACATTTATGTCTCTGGTGACTGTTCCTATTAAGTCAGTAGATGAACTGGGAGAGCATGGGGGGTTATGAGGTTGCTGGAAAGGGGTGTGTGCAATATCTATGCAAAAAGTCGAAGGTCCAAGTCTTTAGAGTCCTATTGCTTCCTGTGTTGCTTTATGGTTGCAAGACATGGACGGTATCTAGTAACCTGAGACGAAGACTGGACTCCTTTGGTACTGTGTCTCTTCGGGCAATCCTTGGGTACCACTAGTTTGACTTTGTGTTGAATGACCGGTTGCTCATGGAGTCCCGAATGAGGCGCATTACCTTCATTGTGAGGGAACATTAGTTACAGTTCTATGGACATGTGACATGATTCACTGAGTGTGATCCAGCTTGCAGGATCCTCACTGTTGAGGACCTGAGTGGCACTGACCAGGCCACAGGGACGCCCACATAACACCTGGCTGTGGCAGAAACAGGATTATTTCCAGAGGGTGGGACTGGACCGCCTGTCTACCTTGGGGGTTACCAACCAGGATCCTGAAATGTTTTGTTCTGTGGTGGGTGTGGCAATACGCTGTACCAGTGCGTGCTCCCCAATCTGACCTGACCTGGTGCAGCCACAAGGTGCAGAGGTGGTGAAGGTAGATGAATTTAAATACTTCAGTTCAACAGTCCAAAGCAACACAGAATGTGGCAGAGAGGTGAAGAAGAAAGTGCATGCAGGGTGGACTGGGTGGAGAAAAGTGGCAGGGGTGATTTGTGATAGAAGAGTACCTGAAAGAGTGAAAGGGAATGTCTATTAATTGGTAGAGAGACCGCCCATGTTGTACGGTGTCTCTTGTATGGTTGTATGCAGATCTGGAAGTGTCAGAGTTGAAGATTCTATGATTATCGCTTGTAGCGAAACACAGGTATGACAGTTTGGTGACCAAGTGAGAGAAGCTAGATTGAGATGGTTTGGGCACGAGTAGAGGAGAGAAGAGGGGAACATCGGGAAAAGAATGTTAAGGATGGATCTGCCAGGCAAGAGGAAAAGAGGAAGGCCAAAGAGGAGGTTTACGGATGTGGTGAGAGAGGACATGAAGGCAGTTGCAGAAAATGATGTAAAAGACAGGGATAGATGGAGATGGATGATCCGCTGTGGCGACCCCTAAATAGGAGCAGCTAAAAAAAATGAAGATTTTAGATGCCTACTATTCTGTAATTAGGATATCATAATGGTGAACTACAAATTTGAATCACAAAAAGTTTAAGGACAAATGTTTAAAAATTATAAGCATAATTCATCTTGATGTAAAACCTGGTGAGTGCCACCTTTTCTAGTAGTAAACCATCTACTTGATGGACAAGACAAAATAAAATAAGAGATGCTGGGAGCAGATGGTTTTGTAGACTGGAGATATTTTAAATTAGGATTTAGGACTGAAAGGAAGACCGTGGGCCCCTAAAAAGACTGCATTAAGGGTTAATAGTTTTATAACAAATGACTTAAATTACTGTCAATTCCAAACTGTTAAGCAAATAGGCCAAAATTCAATAAAAACAAAAGGCCAAGCAATCCTAAAAATAAACCTACAAGAAAGTACTTTAATGTGACAAAAAGACAAACTTTAACAATGGCCATGATATCAAAAACACCCAGCAATTTAAAAATCTAACATACAAAAATTCAACAAGAACAAGCCATACAAAATGGCAAAATAAAAAATCAAAATGTACCAAAATAATACAATGCAAATTTTAGAAAGGTGAGAAAAGGGAGTAAATGCCCCAAGAGTTAATTTGCAAAACCCATAAATATGGGGTTACAGCTGACTTGGGAGGTCCTGTTTACCTGAGCTCAACATGAAGAGGCAATTGGAAAAAAGATCAAAACAATTAAGGAAGTAAAGATAGAAAAGTACAAAATGATTAACAAAAATGAGGATACTTAATAAAAAAAATACAATAAAGAAACTATTGAACTCTTAAAAGTAGCAATTTACAAAAAAAAGGAAATAAGCAAAGATCAATTAAACAAATCTAAAGCAGGGAATGGTGATTCAGGAAAACTATGACTGGACTGAGTAAGAACATATCTACTCTGGAGGTCTGTCTACAGAACATTTCAACTGAAATGCCTCCATCCTTGACAGTTTTATGTTTGAACCCAAGTATCCTCACTATAATCTGGCTTATGTTCCACCTGAAGAGTCTGATTTAACCCCGATCTTAGATTTATTTTTATTTACACTTCTCCAACGTTTGTTCATTTATATTATTCTCATCTCTATCTTTATTTTCCTGCTACGTTCCTAGTGCTTTCATAACATAACCTGTATATGTACAGCTACTTGCTTTATCTTTAATACTTATAGCAAAAATTCAAACTATTTTTAGTCTTTGATTGATTCAGCAATATTACCTGTTGGCTAATTATTCTCTTATAGTTACGTCAATATTAATATCTGTTCCCTTACCCAAATGTTTATCCCCAGCCTGTTCCAACATTCTATATTTGCTGGACTAACCTTCTCTTACACAACTTCTTAATGCTTTATTGTCCTTTCACTTGAAATCACATCTCATTAACTTCGTCCCTTTGTCTTACTCCATGATGCAGAGTCTTACCTGAAGTAGCCCGTGGCACAGGTCGGTCCTCTAAGAATGCCACCTTTTCATTTTTGCTCACTTAGCATCTGACCCTTTTAATTTGTCTTGCAGAATTGCAGTCTAATTTTTAGCTTTATCATTTGCTGCGACATGGATAATGGCAACTGGATCCACATCAGATCTGGCCAGAAGCCTAGGATTATGTCAAATAACACACCTTACCAGGGTTAGGGCCATTTCTGAAATGAATTCAGAATGTATGGTCAATTCCAGTTTACTTCCTGGAATGTGTGGAATTGCACCCAGCTCAAGAGGGAAGAATTGGAATGAAAGGAAAGAATTTAATGCCAATAAATTTTAACAAAGTTCTATTTCTGAGATAGTTTATCTTGATCTATATTATGAATCACATAAAATACAAACACATCAAAAGCATGTACTGTATGTATTTCATGTTACTATATCTGAGATTAATTTTCAACTTAATTTCAATTCTACCTGAAGAAAATGTGGTTGTCTTATTTGCATCCTTCACCCTGCACTTTCCAGAATGATACTGTAATGTTTGCAAATTTAATAAAATTCAAAAAACTGAACTCTCTCTCATACTGTACATAGAAATAATCGGACCCTTTTGATCTAGGCACACTCTGACAATACAGATAAAGGAAGAGGATGTGGGGTTTGTTTAGTAAAAAATTGGAATCAGCTACAGGTAAAATTCCATTACAATGACTGCCAGGGACCTAAAAAATATTTTGTTGTAATGAAAATTTCATAGTAATGAGATTCTGTATTTGTCACTATAGTGTGTTCTTTAACTTGTGTCCAGGCATTTGCAATCATTTCAATAGCTTCTTTCATGTTAATTTTAATCTTCTCCTGTCTACAAGTTATGCTGACGAGACTTTTTCTCAGCATTTCCTTGCGATAATACATTTTCAGGGTGTGAATGATGCCCAAATCCAATGGCTGAAGCACTGCTGGGCAATTGGGTGGGAGGAATTCAACACGAACATTATCTAAATGTGGAAGCATGTTGTGGGCAGAACAGTTATCAATCACAAGCCGAATCATCCTTTTCTTCTTCTTCATATTGTAGAGGTTTCTGAACTCTTTTGAGTCCCCAACCCCACCCAATGGGAACAACACGCTGAATTGCGTCCCAAAGTGCGATTGCTGTGTCTGTGGAAGATTGTTTGTCTGTTGCCAGGGCAGGGCAACAGCAGGCTAACCAGCGTGGCAGTGAAGCGCCACAGAAGCAAATCATATAAGATCGGGGTCGCGCTATAAGTTCCTGTCTTGCACCCCAAAACACGAAGCTGAGTCTCAATACTTTAGCAAAACCAGCTTTATTCAGCTTGAAACAGGAACAGCACAGTTATTTATTGTAGCGTGATCTGCCACTCTCCTATACACAGATACAGCAGTCAGGCAGGGTCGTGGCCAGGTAATCCTGTTCCCTGCATTTACATTGTTGCTTGTATTACCCATCAAGATCTTTTCTGTTTGATTCGGTGAAGAGCCGCAGCAGAGCCATGAGCCTGCTGTTGCTCCAGCAATGGATAAACAGTCTTGCACAGACACGGAGATCGCATTTCGAGACGCTGTTCAGCGTGTTGTCCAGTTGGGGCGGAGTTTAGAAACCTTACATTTTCTTGAATGAGTGCCGCATTAATAGGAATGTTTCTTGAACGAGCATCACTGAACCACATAAAAGCTGATTTTTCGATGTATTCAAATGCAGCAGCTCGCATATGTTTGCAACCCCAGGTTTTTTATTCTTTTTTTGCTCAGTCTTTGAAGAAAGTTAAAAGTGTTGATGGCGGAATTTCAAATTCACTGGCAACATCTTTTTTCTTTTTGCCACAATCGAGAGCTGCAAAAATGTAAAGTATTTTTTTTTTCTAATATGAACTGTTATCGTTTTTCGTGTGTGTGTCGTTTCTATAGTAGGGTGACAATGAGTTAAATTCCAATGGATGTTTTTCAAATGTTGACAGGTAATAAGCAAACGGTATCACTGAAAACCACCAAAAACAAAAACAACAACAACAAAAAAAAAAAACAGTATGAGGAAAGTTCGAAAAAAGAAAAAAAAATTACAGTGTTTCTGTTGGGATCGTTGTGCAGAACTGAGCTGTGACCACAGAACTAACTGCTCTGTGGAGGATTCATTCAGGCATTTCAAGGCCTTTTGGGCAATTCGTTGTAATGAAAGTATCTGCTGAATGTACTTCATAGTAACGAGATTTCTATAGACTCGTGTCATATGGGGAAACTGTCGGGACCATAAAAATACTTTGTTGTAATGAAAATTTCGTTGTAAAGATATATGTTGTAACAGAATTTTACCTGTATTTACTTCTTACTTAAAAACACATAATTTTTAAACAAATTAGCATATTAAAAAATAGACACAACAAAATATAAATATTGCATCAGTAACAAGTTGCAAAAGGATCTCTTCTCTTGCCCTTGTGGATGATACTGATACTGTAAGTAGATTATTTTGTCCCAAGTCATCGATGAAGGCTTGAAAATAAGCAGTTATGACTTTGGTCTACATGTGTACTTTTATATCCAACTGAGGCTATCCTCAGTTACCAGCATGGATTCTGTCTGGGTGGCATTTGCACATTCACCAAAATTCCTCTGAGAAAATTATATGTTAGATTAATCAGTGTGTCCCAGAATAAACAAGTATGGATTACTGCATGGCTTTGCCCAACAATGAACTGGCGTGTCGCCCCAGGTTGGTTCAGTCATGTGCCCAATACTGCTGAAATAGGTTCATTTTCATGTAGTGGAGAAAGATTGCACTGAAAATTTATTCATGCATGACAATATTGAAAAATGACAAGTCCAATGACTTAATAATGAGGTTAAATGGTTTCAGGCTTTAATGAAAACAGAGTAATCAGTAGATCAGAGACCAAAATAAATATGAATTAACAAATTCTCAATATTAGAAAGCAAAAATAAGTCAAAATATTCAAAACCTGTCTAAAATCCTTCCCCTAACTAATTCCTAACTCATAGTCTCCCAAAGCATTGATACCTATTAAAGTGTACTGCAAACGCCTGTAGTGGTGTTGCAGTGATGTGACTCAGAATGGAAGCCTTTACCACAAACAGTATGGCCGTGGAAATCAACAGACAAATTGTGCCACCCATGAGGAAAACAAGCTATAAAATGGCTATGATAAAATACCATTAAAATGATTAAGGAGAAAATTTAATTCTAAATATCAAATATCCACTATGGTATTCTGTACAAGATTCCAAAGTAAAATTGCAACAGGTAGATAGAGTACATGAATGTAAAAGATGAGGAACATATTTCAAAATGCAATTTTTCTCAATTATAGTTCAGATACGGCATTCATGGTTAAGCTTAGGGCTGAATTATAGTTTGTCACTAAAGTTATAGTCGTTCATTAATTGTAAGTTTTCATTTTTAAAATAATATATGGAACCACTAAGTGTCTCTTTAATTAGTCCTAATCTTAAATATTTTTGAATAGAAAGCCTTTCTTTCATCTTGGTGGGCTAGTAATTCAATACCAAAAAATGTATCCCTTAACTTAGTGCCTGCTGATGTTTTCTGTTATGCATTTTTTCAATAATACTGGATTTGTAAGTCACTATTTATGGAACAATTTCCATATGGTTTTTGTTTTAAAACAGTGAAAAAATCTCAAAATATCAAAGTTAAGAAGATTACTGTGCTATATTACTTTATATAGACAGGTTGGCTGCTTACCTTTTGCATGTGTGAATGAAACCACCTTCAAGATGAGATATGAACTTGTTAGGTCATCTTAATCACATCTGGTCCACTGGTATTCTTTTCAATGAAACCTACAAGAGGAAAATAAAAACACTCTTTTTCTAACGTTACCTTTTGAATGTATCGTCCACACAGATAAAATAGATACGGCCTAAAATCAATAATATTTATATGTCCCTTCTCATAAAATGTATTTCATTTTCTGTAGATAAATCACTTGATATGTAAACCACAGATCTTTAACCTGTCACAATACAGAGCTCTATTTTAAACTACCTTTTCCATGGAGACTTTCACAGAGGGAGTTGCATCTAGAGATTAATTAGCAATTTCAAACTTTCTTGTGCTTTGTTTTTTTTCCCCACATGAATCATTTGTATCATTATAGGAATATAGATTGTAGTTAAAACAGGAACCATTAATTTGAATGTAATCCTAAATAAGTTAAATAAGTCCTTTTACAGTGGGACACATTTTATCTTTGCTTTTTTCTGGACATTTATGCAATGTAAATGTGTTTATTTTCAGAGAACCAGCATCTCCTCTCCTTTTCTAGATTCACATCTCAGTATCATCACAGTCTGTCTGGATTTTCTTATTACATCATAAAGATGTACAAGGTTAACATTCCTGTATTGGAATAAATGGCTTCTGATAATAAATAGATAAATACACCTTAAGTAAGAAAGTGAGCTCAGTAATTTCTTACACAAACCCATCAACAAAGCTCCTAATAGGTCACAGGTTTCAGACAAAAATAGTTGTATCAAATTACCGCATACCTCTTTTACTGTTTAGAATTTAACTTTAAATGAATTAGTTTATGTAATGTCAGGAATCAAATTTACAGTTTATAATTTACATTTTTCTTAGTTGCAAAACTTAAGAATTTAACATTTCATGAAAAGATAGGCTCCATTAACACTAGAATCCCTGAAGCCTACGAAAAAACTCATTATCCCGGCAGACCTTAAATTCCTTTGCACCTCTCCATCAGCGTCTTTTGTTTTGTAAATGTGTCAATCAGCACAAGCAGTAAGCAGCCTGCTATCCCCCCCCACCCCTGTTCAGAATTATTTGTTGTACTGGCAATCAAAGAAACAATGTCCCGTGACCGCTATCAGACTGGAGAAAGGCAGAACTGTAACAACACACAGCTTCTTCACAGCACTTTCGCTGGCTAATAGACGGCTGCATCGCAATGCAACTTTGCTTGGCACCATAATTAAAATGGGACTTCCATCTGCAACTAAAGTCACTTCAGTACGTGAGCAATTCGCCGCGCTGAGCAGGTATCAAGCACAGTACCAACTGTGGTCATCACTGCTCTTGTGAAAAGAATGGAGATAAACGGCATCAACTCAGAGAGGGAGAGGCAAGTTTGTTGTACCATGTGAACGTCACTGAGAGAATAAAAGTGAATGATAAAAAAAGCGCTAACTTTTATAAGTAGCCAAGATTTACACTGGCTGTTACAGACTCAAATCAAATGTATGTTTTTATTATATTATAGTATTGCGCCGGGACTCAAACCTGCAACCTTTTGGTTATAAGGCAGCAGTTCTTACCTCTGCACCATCCAGGAATATGTATTAGCTTTCTGTCGATTGACATTTGAGCTTGGGTTTGTAACTCATTTACAGCAACATGTAAATCAAATGATTTTTTTTCCTTTGGTTATATTCTTGAATAAAATCGCACGTGTTTATTTGATATTTGGACTAAAGTCTTCACACATTATACACATTACGTCATTATTAGTATAACATGGAAAAAGTTTCTGCTTTAGGTATGTGTTCAGCATTTCTTACCTCACATTTCCTTTCATCCTACACTTACCCAGATCTTTGTAGACACAGAACATTCATAAAATGCATGTATTCCAAATAATGAAATACTGTATTATTTACCCTATACAACTCCAGGCACCTCACATGCAGATAAAGAGCGGGACAAGGGGGAGGGATAGCAGGCTGCTTGCTGCTTGTGCTGATCGACACATTTACAAAACAAAAGATGCTGATGGAGAGGTATGAAGGAATTTAAGGTGGGCCAGGATTACGAGTTTTTTCATAGGCTTCAGGGATTCTAATGATAATCATGCAAGTATTCCTAACAGGAAAGGCTTTTTCCTGCTAATTCAATTCCTCAGTTACGATGACTGCTATACAGTACAGTACATACATTCAATACTATAAAAACAGTAGAATGGCCAGCAGCCACACCAGCTGCATTTCAGAAGTGGTAATTCAGCAGAAGCTGTTTGGGCCAGGCCAGTACTTGGGTGGGAGACCACCCAGGAGATGCTTTGTTTGCTGCTGCAAGAGGAGTTGGTGAGACCATCAGGTAGAACTACCCTGTGGTCTGTGTTTGGATCCTAATGCCTCAGTGGAGAGGCAAGGAGATTCTGCTGTAGAAATGAATTTGTCCTTTGAAAGAGACATAAAAACAAGGTCCTGACTCTCTGTGGTCTTAAAGGATCCCTGGACATCTTTCAGAAAGTGAAGGGTGTTTCTACATGTCCTACCTAAATTGCCCACCATGACCTGGTCATTCTGTCCCCCTAATGATTACCTGTCTGTAATTGACAAAGTATGTTTAATCACCTAATAGTTAATACAATAATAATAATAATAATAATAATAATTCATTACATTTATATAGTGCTTTTCTCAGTACTCAAAGCACTATCCACATGTGTTGAGAGTACTGGCACAAGAATGACAGCCATCACATCATCCAAGTGGATGCAATACACTGCTGGTTGTAAAGCTCTTTGAGTAGTGAGAAACACAGTTTATAAATGTAATTAATTATTATTATTAAGGCGTTCCTGAAACTGTTGGAGTTCTCTGAATACTTTTTAAAAACATTTTATTGAATTTATTAAAAGCAAGTCAAACTTGACAAAACTAAGTTCAAATTAACCCCCACCCTCTCTGAATACTTACTGTGTATAGAATACTGTGACACACCAACAATCCAGTCATTCACACAAAATCTAACTGCTTCATCCAGTTCATTGTCAGGAATAGGCCTAGACGGAGTGCCAGTCCATCGCTAATAATTCAACTGATTAATCTTAATTTTAAATTCACCATTACCAATAAAATGTTAAATATTCATACTGATTTAAAATAATAATAAGTAAATCAATGGAGTTACAAAGATGAAAACAAAATTAAAATACAATTATTTATAAATGACTAACAATGAGACAGCAAATGTCTAGCTTAATGAACAAATGTAGCAGTCAGATCAACAGGGAAGAGAATAAACCTGTCAGGGTTTCAATGTCAAAAGACCACTTAGCCCTACCTGGGCTTACTCATATGCATAAATATGTCTATTATTATTGATAGTAACAATATTATTGGGTATATACTGTTTATACAAGTATGTTCTAATCCATGGCACATCATTCTTGGCCTGTCTTTTTACCTGGAAAACCCTAAACATACTCTTTGTAATGATTAATTTTTAACCCCCTGTAATTCATTAAAAGTTGGTCAAGTTAGTCCGTCCGCCAGCATACATAGGCTTAAACAACAACAACAACATTTATCTATATAGCACATTTTCATACAAACAATGTAGCTCAAAGTGCTTTACATGATTAAGAAAGAGAAAAAAGACAGAAAAAAATAATTAAAATTAGGGAACACTAATTAACATAGAATAAAAGTAAGGTCCCGTGGCCAGGGAGGACAGAAAAACAAAAAAAATCTCCAGACGGCTGGAGAAAAAAAAAATCTGCAGGGGTTCTGAGGCCACGAGACCACCTAGCCCTCTCTAGGCATTCTACCTAACATAAATGATCTCAATGAGTCCTCATGGTATTCTGGGTTCTCATGGAAGGTCTTGATAATGACGGTCATGTGGACTTCTGGCCTTTAATCCATCAATGTAAGGACATTACGGTGCTTTGATTAGGTGGTGGTCGCCACCACAGAAAACCGGAAAAAGAACAGAAGAGCAAGTAGGGGTTAGTATGGTTTTTGGAGCCACTATGAATAATCATGATAATTAATAGAATATACAGAGCATCAGGATTTAACTAAGATGAAGCTATGAGAAAGCCATGTTAAAGTAATGTGTTTTTAGCAGTGTTTTAAAGTGCTCCACTGTATTAGCCTGGCGAATTCCAAATTTTCAGTTTATTTTCAATTTATAGTCTTACTACAAAATTGTTCTCGGTTAATGACAGATTAATTATTTGTGCTGTGTCACCGTGAGATTTAGTGTAGAACATATCTCAATATCAGAAATGTGTAGGGGATATCTGTTTGGTGATATTTTCAATGGCAGGTCAATATAATTGTAAAATATACTGTAACTAGCCATGTGCGCCCAACTACATTGCGCGTGTTAAAGTTGTCTGTGAAGGGCTCCCTGTTTAAACGCGGCTGCCAGTCGTGAACTGGGCCCTTCGTCACACAGCATTATGATTTTTTATAAGGGAAACAAAATTAGAAAACAAAACCGTTGGACATTGATTCGATAGGAACGGCCTACTCGGAATCACTGTCCGAATAGTAATTATGTGGTGGTGGAGGAGCATTTCTGCTTCTCTCCGTTCACAGTCCGTCTCGTTTTCATGACGCTGTCGTTTCCTGTCACAATCTCTTCTCAACCTTTCTCCAATCTCGCAGGTTGCTTTGTGGCAATCCAAAGAGTAAGGAAGAAGCAATGCTTCTTTCTTGAACTCCAAACGCAGACTGATGGAAAATCACAGAAGTGTGCCCGACTTATATACTCTGACTGCCAACTCCAAGAAGTGGGTGAACATTCGATTTGGACGAAATGCTGCCAATGACGGTCGACAGAAACACAAAAAACCACAGTCTCGACAACGAAGCAGGTGTCGACGCCAGATCTAAACACAAAGAGTTAGTATCGACAGTGTTTGTAAACAAAAGTAACAACCAAGGTGTTGTGTATTCAGCCAGTACAAACAGCACGTAGTCTCCTTTAGTTCAGTCCTCTTTAATCACCACACTCCAACTTCATCCAACGATCCTTACCTTCACTTCCTCTCCTCCTGCATCACTACTGCCCTCTACTGAACACAGCAGGAACACCACACAAGGCAGTGAATTCGCGGACAAACAAAGATCAAGATCCAAATGAAGATTATATATAAAGATGTTCAAAAGTGATAGATAGATAGATAGATAGATCTTTATTTGTCCCCAAGGGGGAAATTTGGCTTTTTACAGAATCTTCTTAAATAAATAAATACAAAATAGACAGAAAGATAGTTAAATAAATAAATATGCTATGGTCTGAACACACACTAGAAAGACTATAAAGCAAAGAAAGAAAACCGTCTGACTTGACCGTCACAGTTACAGTGAGATGCTATACAGACCATATTGCTGTTTGTACAAAGGAGTTCCTATAGTGTTTCTTGACACATCTCTGCTGAATAATTTGTTGGCTGAAAGTCCTCAGTGTTAGGCTAGGTTTATACTTCACGCGACATGACGTGTACTTTATGTAAATCTGGACGATTCCACCAGGTGGCAATGTAAGATATCATCAAAGTGAGAACAGGTTCGGCTTTGCTGTGCTGTGAGTAGCCTGAAACACCTATTAAATTCCGAGGACACCTTGCCACAATATCTCTGAAAAGGATGGGTGTTTAATGATTAAAACCATCAATCCAGAGATGCGCCCATTCCAGCTAGCACTGGGCATGAGGCAGAAGCAATCCGTGGATGAGGCATCAGCTCATCATAAGGTGAATACAAGCACTCACATACACTAGCGTCATTTTAGCATCACCAAATCCCCAAACCTATAATTCTTTGGAATGAAACCGGAGCACACTGTGGAAACCCACTGGGAAAACATGCAAACTCCAGGCAGGGAACAACAACGATGTGACTCCCTGTGAAACATCAGCACTACGACTCTGCCACTGTGCCACCTCCATTTATGTAATTGTTAACAGCAGTCATTATTTAAAAGTCATTAACGATTTATCTGTGAAATGTAACATACATACTTTAATGCATTTCATCATGAAAGTGATATCAAGTATAAATCTAAATGTGCAGAAAGTTGACTCTATGTCAATGTATGACTCTAAATGTGCAGAAAGTTGGAATATCACACATTTAATGTGTTCTGTGTGGTGATCTATTGCTGCCTGCCATTGCCATCATGTCAGGAGGAAGCCCCCAGAAGCACGTAGCGATTAACAATTTGTTAAACCAGGAATGCATTTATATGTCGGTATTTTGCTTCACCACATCGAACCATTTATCAAACATCGAAGCACACACATTGATCCCGTAGGATCCTCAAAGCGGCTTTCTGTCACATGCAGATAGTACACAGAGACTCTGACGTCACATTCCGACTTTTATCGCACTGCGCCCCCTGACTTTTTGCTGGTACTGCAAGTTATACATGCGTCACGTTAATTTCTGATGAAAGGAAAGCATTTTCATGATGTAGAGGAGGCTCTGAAGGTTATCAAGGCTTTGCAAGAGTTTCAGAACAGTTTTAAACAATGGAAAAAAGCAGTGGGACAAGTGTATTGTGTCTCAGGAAGAGTATTTTAAGGGTGATTACATTTTGGAAATGTTCTGAGAAATATACGATTTCAAAAAAAAAGTCTCGTATTTATGGGTCCCCCCTCATATTTACATATTTTACTATGTTGCAGAGCAAAAACAAGATGTTAGAAAGTTGTGCAAATTTATTAAAAATAAGTCTGGGCTCTGGCTGAGTCACCCAAGAACATTCTTGTTTTGTCTTTGTCCTTAGGGTCATTTTCCTATTGGAAGATATACCTTCAGCCCAGTTTGCGGTCCAGAGTGAACATATTTTCATTGGTATATCTTTGTAATTTTCTCAATTCAGCTTTCCCTCGACCCTCTCATGTCTCATGAGAACCATCTTGTGTGATCTTCATTGCTCTAGAGAGCAGTCTAGAATTGGCAATGTCCTCTAGAGAGGGGAGAGGACAGCCGCCAATCTTTTGAGTAGTGTTAATCACAGTCTGTATTGCTTTTTTGTCAGCAAACCACACGGTCACACCGTACATCGGGATGCTCTCTATGCTATGATCGAACGATAGAAAAGCACCAGCAGCCTTGCACACAAGTTGCATTTCACAAGAAGTCTGAGGAAATATAGGCGCTGCTGTGCCTTATTCACTGCAGCCATGGTGTTGTCTGCCCTTGTGAGTCTGTCTGAGATGAGGGTTCCCAAAAATTTAAAGCTGTGAACCCTTTCCACACAATCGACATTAATGGTCAGAGGGAGAGGTTTGGCATCGCACTTCCTAAAGTCTAAAATGAGTTCTTTGGTTTTGCCAGTGTTGAGCATCAAGTTATTATCTATACACCATATGACCAGTCTGTGTACTGTGTACACGTGGACACAGTTGGAAACTCCTTATGGGTAAATTTCACACAAACATTAGGAAGTTTTTCTTTACACAAAGAACGATAGACACTTGGAATAGGCCACCAAGTAGTGTGATAGACAGTAAGATTTTAGGGACTTTCAAAACTCGACTTGATGTTTTTTTGGAAGAAATAAGTGAATAGGACTGGCGAGCTTAGTTGGGCTGAATGACCTGTTCTCGTCAAGAGTGTTCTAATGTTCTAATGTACCTCTGCTCTATAAGCCAACTCATCTCCCCCTGAAATGAGTCCGATAAGCGTGGTGTCATCAGCAAACTTTATAATAATATTACTAGGATGGGAGGGGATTCAGTCATGGCTATACAGTGAGTACAGTAAAGGACTCAACACACAGCCCTGTGGAGAGCCAGTGTTGAGGGTGAGGGTGGTGGACATATGGGAGCTATACTTCACTGTCTGGGGTCAGTTGGTCAGAAAGTCTTTAATCCAGCAGCAGCAGCAGCACTGGCCACTTTGCCATAAAGCCCAGATTAGTGCATTGTTTCAGTGGTGGTTGTCCCATTTTTACACAAGTTCTCTGGAGCTCAGCAAGGGTGATCATTGGGTTCTTGGTCACCTCTCTTACTAAGGTACTTTTCTCCTGATTGCTCAATTTGGCCAGGTAGCCAGCTCTAAGAAACATTAGAGTTGTTCCAAACTTCTTCTATTTAAGAATTATTGAGGCCAATTTGCTCTTGGGAGCCTTCAGTGCTGGGACGTTATGCTCATACTATATAATGCATTAGTAAGTTCACATCTGGAGTACTGTGCGCAGTTCTGTTAACCATGCTACAAGATAGACATAGCAGCACTTGAAGCTATGCAGAGTAGAGCAACCAAGTGCATCATGGGACTAACAGACATGTCCTATTGTGACAGACTCAAGATTAGTCTTGAGCAGAGGAGACTGCATGGAGGCCTAATACAGGTCTTCAAAATCCTCAAAGGCACTGATAAAGTAGATCCAGCAACATTCTTTCAACTTGAGAGTGAATCACGTAGGACTTTGGAACAAACTGCTCAGACTTGGAGTTGAAGCAGAAAACTTGACAACCTTTAACAAGAATATGGATGAGATATATTGGGAGAGTTTAGCTGTTAGCTGAACAAACAGGCTTGATGGACTGAACGGTCTCCTCTTGTTTGTCAGATTTCCCATGTTCTATGTTCTTATGTAAAACTTTATAAACACATTTTTATTTCCAGTTTGAAGTAAATGCATCAAAATATTAAACATTTTTAAAATGACACAAAAATATCAGACTGTTATTGTGAAAATCAAAGTTTATTTATCTATTTTATTTTCTTAAAACAAAAACACAAACAAAATATACTAGACATCTCCTTGGGTTGCAATGTATGATTTAATATCCAAGTGTTCTCCTAAGTATTTTGTGCTGGTTAGCTCTGTTTCTCTGAAAGAGCGTCATGCTTCTTTGTGAAGAGCCTCTGGATGTTACTTTTTATCTCTTTGTTCCTGAAGCTGTAAATGAGAGGGTTCATCATGGGGGGAACCACATTTCCTACGATGACCATTGTATTATACGATTCTGTGGACAGCTTTACTCCTGCTCCTGGCAATATGTAGGATAGCATGAGTGGGATATAAAAGAGACCGACCACCAGCAGGTGGGTAAGACACGTACTGAAGACCTTCCGCTTCCCCTCAACAGATGAAATTTTCAGGGCTGCCAAAGCAATCCTACTATAGGAAAAGAGAATCAGTATCAGTGGGAGAACACCAGTTGTAAGACAGGCAGCTGACAAATACATCAAGTATTTTGGGTCTTCATTACAAGCAACATGAACCATGGTAGCATAATCACAGAAACAATAAGGCAGAATATTTGAGTGACAGAAGGAAAGCTCTGTAGTAAAAAATATATAAGGTGATTTAAAAATAATACCAAAAATATTTAAAGCTATGATACCAGTCCAGACGGTTTTATTTGTAATGACTGAGGGGTATCTCAAAGGATAAACAACAGCTATATAGCGATCAAGTGCCATAAACAGCAAAAGTAGGGATTCCATCTCCTCCACATGGAACACCACAAACATCTGCAACACGCAGGCTCCGAACGGCACCACTGAGGAGTCCAACAGCAGAACAGACAGCATTTTTGGAATGAGGACGCTGCTGTTTGCCAGATCTATCACTGCTAAAGTGCCAATGTATAGATACATCGGAGCATGGAGCTGGCTGTTCATTACAATGACCGCAATTACCAATAAGTTTCCAAACAGGGACAGCAAGTAGATTAAAGTGAGTATGGAGATTGTTGCACTCTTCTGGTCAGCATTAATCACACAATGCAGTACAAATTCGGTCACAGTTATCGTGGTGTTGCTCATTCTTCACAAGTTGTTTAACTGCAAGGATAAAAATGAAACGTTGGGTTAATTCTTTTAAAATGTAAAACACAATTCATTATTATTTGCTGTGTTGTAATACCAATTCAACAGTACACAGTACTCCAGTTGAGGCCTCACTTAAGCATAACGTCCTGTGACTTGTACTCTACACATGAAGGTGCTATATAACCTGACATTCTGTTAGCCTTCTTAATGGCTTCTGAGCACGGTCTGGAAGTTGATAGTGTCAAATCCATTACAACTCCGAAATGCTTCTCATAAGGTGTACTTTTGATTTCCAGACCTCCCATTGTGCATTCACACCTAACATTTGTACATTCTATGTGTAATACTTTTCATTTACTGACATTAAATTTCATGTTGCACAAATCTGCCCAAGCCTGTATGCTGTCCAAGTCCTTCTGTAATGATTCAACGAATTCAAGATTATCTGCCAGTCTATCTATCTTGGTGTCACCTGCAAACATAATCAGCTTGTTTCTTAAATTTCTGACCAAATCATTTATATATTAAAAATAGTTGCAGCCCTAGCCCTAGCTCAATCTTTTCCTTAATAATTCCTTCTCTTAAATTACCTTTGATACACATTAAGCTTACTGGCCTATATGGTCAAATGGTTGATTTCTGCATATTTAATCTAAGCAGCATTTCTCCCTCTATGGGTTGGCTGGTTGGACTGTTGGGAGACAAAGTCAGAGAGGCGAGATTGAGTTGGTTTGGAGGTGTGCAGAGGAGAGATGCATGCTGGGTATATTGGGAGCAGGATTCTAAGGATAGAACTGCCAGGAAGGTGGAAAAGAGGAAGGCCTAAGAGGAGGTTTATGGATGTGGTGAGAGAAGACATGCAGGTGAAGGGTGTGATAGAGCAAGACGTAGAGGACAGAAAGATATGGAAGAAGATGATCTGCTGTGGCGAACCCTAACGAGAGCAGCTGAAAAAAGAAGAAGTATTTCTCCCTCTATATTTTCCAAATCACTCAGTACCTCTTTAGTACTACTGGGAGATTATCTACTTCCTCACAAAACCTCAGAAAAATGTGAGTTTAGAGGACCTACTATTTCACTGTCTCTATTTTTTAATTCCCCTTTACGATTCACCTCCTCCTTGACTGTTCTTTTACTACTAAAATACTGAAAGAATCTCTTTATGTCGTCTTTCACCTTATCTGATTTATTCCTCTCTAACTGCCTTTTATCCTCCCTAATATTTATATAGCCTCCCTTACATAAATCCTGTTAGATAAAAATGACTTACTATAATATATAATACTACTTGTCATAAACAAATGTCTTTAATATTCAAGGATGCCTGCCACAGAAAAGCTAAAAATAGTTAAGTCAATAATGCTGAAAATTTACTTTTAACACAATAACATTCTCAAAACACTTACTATACACTTACTTACTGCTATAGTGAAAATACGTTAATTTGTTCCTGATGCCAATGTAAAATCAGAGTGTTATTTTAATATACTAATTACATGCATTTTGTTATTGAGCAAAACTCACAATAAAAATTTATTTTCTCCAAAAAAAATCTGTCCAAGTTACCTTCGTACAAGGAACAGAAAATTCTTTGTGTATGTCAGCTGTGTGTTATCTCGGCTGGGTCTAACAAGTTAGAATGTCACAGTTTCCAGTTGAACTTCATAGTGGTGAGACACTAATTCTTTGAGAAATATTCATATGGTTGTGGTTCTACCTATGTAAAGATTTTTTTTGTGAAAAATAAATGTTACTAAAAAATATGGTGAAAAGGTGAAAGTGAAATATTCTGTTTTGACTCCACGTTGATTTTTCATTCTAATTTCAGACGCCAACTATCCTCTGTTACCAATGCCTATGCTTGTATTTGGTGCCACAGCGTGATAACTTGTAGGTGCCATCCCTCTATAGATCACATACTACGAGTTTTATTTAGCAGTCAATGTGTCAGTCCAAATGCAGCACAGCAAAACTGATGCATTTATATGGCATAATGAAAAACTACAAATTTGAAAATGTTTAAGAGGACAAATGTTTAAAAATGATGAAGGAGATTAATCTTGATTTCGAAACACAGTGAATGCTACCTTTTGCAGTGATGAAAAATCTACTTGGCAGATAACACATAACATGATATAATAAAGCAGCTGGTTTCATGGACCGGAGACATTTTAAAATTAGGGTTTAGAACTCAAAGGAAACCATAAGCCCCCAAAAAGACTAAATTAAGGTTTAATAGGTTAATTAACAAAAATTGTCTTAAATTATTGTCCATTCTTAACAGTTAAGCAAATGTGCCAAAATGCAATAAAGACAAAAGTGATTATGAATCGAATAAGTACAAACACATCAAATACAGTCAAGCATAGTATATGTATTTTATGTGGATTTCAACTTAACTTCATTCCTATATGAAGAAAATGTGGATGCCTTATTTTCATCATTCACTCTACACAATATCTTTCCAGAATAATATTGGTGATGGAGCTGAAATTGATGAACTGAATATTTTACCGCCTGAGATAAAGCCATCCTTCATTCACACTGTCCAACTTGTGGACTATAAATGTATGGAGTGCGTTCAGCTGGCTGCCACCCTGGACCCAAAATTCAAACATGGCATTTGTTTTGGTGGATAAAGACACAACATTCATGGAATTACTAACAAACATGGTTCTGTTTCTGTCTCTGTCTTACTCTCCACCAGAGTTACTAACTACAAATGATTGTTCTGAATCCCCAAAGAAGACAACAAAGCTTTTTGCATTTATGAATACCCAGGATTGGACTAACTATGAACCTAATAAAGACTGTGCGGCACGATGGCATAGTGGTAGCGCAGCTGTTTCGCAGTAAGGAGACCTGGGTTTGCTTCCCAGGTCCTCCCTGCGTGGAGTTTGCATGTTCTCCCCGTGTCTGTGTGGGTTTCCACCGGGTGCTCCGGTTTCCACCCACAGTCCAATGACATGCAGGTTAGGTGCATTGGCGATTCTAAATTGTCCCTAGTGTGTGCTTGGTGTGTGTGCCCTGTGGTGGGCTGGCGCCCTGCCCAGGATTTGTTCCTGCCTTGCACCCTGTGTTGGCTGGAATTGGCTCCAGCAGACCCCCCGTGACCCTGTGTTAGGATATAGCGGGTTGGAAAATGACTGACTAACTTACTAATAAAGCTTAAGCTTCAGGGCCCCTAATCAAGGAGGGGCCCTCAGAAGCAACTTTAGTCCACATTGCTGAACAATGTTGCATGTCTACTGTATAGATAGATAGATAGATAGATAGATAGATAGATAGATAGATAGATAGATAGATAGATAGATAGATAGATAGATAGATCTTTATTGTCATTGTCACTTTTACAAAGGAACAACGAAATTGAAGGTGCAATCGACTCAGTGTGAGGAATAAGAGTTAAAAAGACAAGAAGATAGAATATAATAAACCGAATAGTAATAAATATACAAATTGCACTTGTTGACTTAAGGTCTATATTGCACATTGGTAGAATAATATGGAGCAGTTTTATTCTGAGTTCAGGGCCATGATTGCTTTCGGATAAAAGCTGTTTTTAAGGCGGTTTGTCCTAGTTTTCATAGCTCTGTGTCTCTTGCCCGATGGCAAAAGCTGGAAGAGGCAATGACCGGGATGTGATGAATCCTGTGAAATGTCTATTGCTTTTTTGCGGCATCGGGACGTGTAGATTTGTTCCAGAGTGGGGAGGGTACAACCAATTGTTCTCTCCGCTGTCCTGACGACCCTGTGGAGCGCTTTCTTTTCTGAGGAAGTGCAGCTGCCGTACCACACACACAGTCCGTACGTGAGCACACTCTCGATGGAACAATGATAAAAAGCAAGGAGCAGATTTTTTGGGAGGTGGTTCTTTCTGAGAATTCTCAGAAAATACAGTCTCTGCTGCGCCTTCTTTAGCAGCTCCTTGGTGTTGGCGCTCCAGGTCAGGTCATCCTCCAGCTCCATACCCAGAAACCTGAACGCCGGGACCCTCTCCACACAGGCCCCGCCAATGATGAGTGGCTGGATGTCAGTTTTGTTTTTCCTAAAGTCAATAACAAGCTCCTTTGTTTTTTTGTTGTTGAGGAGCAGGTTATTGACTCTGCACCACTCTGACAGTCGCTCCACCTCGTCCCTGTATGCTAGCTCACCCTCCTTGCCCGAGATGAGTCCGACCACCGTCGTGTCATCCGCGAACATTATAATCTTGTTGCTATGGTGAGTGGGGACACAGTCATATGTGTAGAGGGTGTAGAGGAGCGTGCTGAGCACACAACCCTGCGGCGTCCCGGTGTTGAGGCTGAGAGCAGTGGATGTGTGGAGACCCAGCCTGACCCTCTGGGAGCGACCTGACAGGAAGTATGAGAAGGGGTTTATAAAAAATGATAATATTAATAATATATTATATAATATATTATAATTATAATCTATATATATAAAAGCCAAAAACCATTGACTCACTCATCACGAAATCTCCCGAACCATGAGGACTTGGGACTTGTAGGAATGTAGATTACCTTTGGCCCATAGGTGCTCGCTAAGAAACGATTTTAAAAATTTTGTGGTCCAAGCACAAAATTTCTTATAGTTTTTTTGACCCATTTGTATGTCTGTCCACTTTTCACAAGAGAACAACTTAACGGACTTTCTATAATTTGCTTGAACATTCCTTTGATTTTGCGACTTTCTCATAGTTCGCTTGCGGTACTGATTTTTTTGAACGAATCCAAGAGACACGCAGTGGGCCAAGTGGAAAGGGGTGGGCCCTCCTCACTCATGAGCCAGCCTCGGGCTGTTCCTTACGTCCACTTAGCTAGCGAACAAGAGAACAACTTAACAGATTTAAATCGTGTTTTTTTCAATAATTTGCTTGAACATTCCAGTTGATGTTTTGACTTTACTCATCGCGCTAAGAATCATAGTTCGCTTGCAGGAGTGATATATTCACATTAAACAGAGGCCGCGGGCCGAGGGGAGGGGGAAGCGTGACGTCAGGAGTAGAGAGCTGGGTGGGGCCCTCCTCACTGTCCAGTTTCACTAATACGTGGGCGAAGCCGTGGGGGATGACTAGTATATAATAATTATAGTATTAATACTATAGTGTAATTCATTACAAAATAACCAACTGCCAACCCCATGCACCCGTCTCACAAAGACAGCCAGGTAGCCAGCCCACTGTGCATTCCTGCTGGCAATCAATCAACCTCCCCTGCACAGCCGCTGCTGCAAACTGCAAACAGGCGCCGACAGCAGGCACAACAGGCAGCAACAGACAGTTTATGTTGAATAACGTGTGAAACCATTGCTTTGTGCATTTTTCAGAAAACTTATTAGCCTTACAGATCGTTGGTTGTTTCATTTTCACCTAAAGCCTTGATACTTATTAAAGTGTTCTGCAAATGTCCATACTGGTAATGCTGTGATGTGACCTGGGAATTGAAGCGATTGCCACAAACAGCATGGTCATGGCCATTGAAAACAAAAGAGAAATTGTGGCACCCATGAGGAAAACAAGGCTATGATAAAGTAACATTACAAATGATTAAACAGAAAAATTAATTCTAAACGTCAAATACTCACCATGGCATACTGTTCAAGATTCCAAAGTGAAATTGAAACAGGAAGATGGAGTACATGAATGAAAACAATGAGCAACATATTAAAAAATTCAGTATGGCAAAAAGGGTTAAGGTTAGGGCGGAACAAAAGTTTCTCATTAAAGTTTTATAATCATTAATTATTAATCGCAAGTTTTCATTTTTAAATTAGTAAATGAAACCCTTAATGTCTCTTCAAATAGTCCTAATCTTAAATATTTTTGAATAGAAAGCCTTTCCTTTATCTTGGTGGGCTTATAAATAAATACCAATAATTGATGTATGCATTAACTTATTGCCTGTTGATGTTTTACATTCTACGTTTTTTTCAAGAATACTGGATTTGTAAGTCACTATTTATGGAACACTTTCCTTTATTCTATGGTTTTAGTTTTAAAACAGCAAGGGAAAGACGCTGTACAAATAAAATGTATTATTAACTTAGTATAATTATTAAAAAAATCTCATATTATCAATATTAAGAGGATTACTATACAATATTACTGCACATAGACAGGCAGGCTGCTTACCTTTCACATGTGTGAATGAGAACTCCTTCAAAAAGAGCTGTGAATGTGTGAGGTCATCTTAATCACATCTGGTCAACTGGTATCTTTTTCAGTGAAACCTACAAGAGGAAAAGAAAAACAGTCTTTTTGTAATGTTACCTTTTTAATGTATCATACACACAGACGAAACAGACCTGCCTACAAGCAAAAATATTTATATTTCCCTTTAAATAAAATGCATTTAATTTGCTGTTCATGAATACCTTGACGTGAGCGCCAGAGATCTTTGACCCGTCACAATACAGAGCTCTGTTTTAAACTACTTTTTCCATGGAGACTTTCACAGAGAGAGTTGCATCTAGAGATTAATTAGAAATATCAAACCCTCTTGTGTGTTGCTTCTTTCCCATAAATCATCATCAGCGATAGTTACATCAGATATGGAGCCACACACACACCCCGATCCGTTAATATATGTCAACACACTTAATGATGATATCGACTAATGACATACTGGTTGTTGCCGAAAGCCATCATTAAGCAACTGTATTTTGCCACTTACAGTTTTTCCCTTCGTTGATATCTTTAGCATGTTCCTTGGGCTTGCCATGCTGCAACCAACACTGTGATGTCTTTAGATTGTTGATAAAGGAAGCAAAACAAAAGAAATCTGGATGAACTTATAGCTAGAAAGATGACACCCATAAAGATTATTGAAGGACTGCAGTGAAGCAACTCCACAGCTCCTGACCACTTCAGGAAAGGTGGAAGCCCCTAAACTGCCTGCCACAGCCCTTCTGCTGACATAACTGCTGATTCTCCTTACTGTTTCAGTCTTTATCATTCTTCACTTGGTAATGCCTGCCTGTCTTTACCAACCACAATAAAGAAAATCTTTGTCTAATACCTTACAGTCTGGATATTAAAATACATATATTTATTGTTAGATGTTTCTTTTTAAAACAAATTTAGCAACTTTAATTGGTTGTAAACACTTAGTTCTACTGCTTTACAAATACATTATATGCTCATACACAATGAAACCAGATACTTTCTGGTTAGTTAAAAAGTCATATATATATGAGGGGGGACCCAAAAATAACCGGAACTTTGTTGTTGTTAGGTTGGTACTTGTAGTGCGTGGTGCAAGCGTCGTTTTTTTACGATGGCCGATTATCGTGAGCAACGCGCGGCAGTGAAATTTTGTTTTCTTCTTGAAAAAAGTGTTGCAGAAACTATTGTTATATTAAAAAAAGCTTACAAAGAAGATGCTATGGGTAAAAGCCAAGTCTACGAGTGGTTTGGCAGCTTTAAGAATAGTGAAATGTCGATTGAATACCACCAACGCCCCGGGCGTCCTTCAACATCGCGAACCGATGAAAATGTCACCACAATCCGAGAATTAATTTATGAAAATCGACGTAGGACCATTGACGAACTTGTTAAGATTACCCAGTTGTCGTGGAGCTCGGTTCAGCGAATTTTATCGCAAGATTTGAAAATGAGAAGAGTTTCTGCAAAATTCGTCCCGCGATTGCTGACAGCAGATCAAAAAGAGCGTCGCCTGGAAACTTGTCGTGAAATGAAGGATCAGTTTGATAATGACCCAGATTTTTTTTTCCAAAATTATTACAGGAGATGAATCGTGGTGCTACAGTTACGATCCTGAGTCGAAACAGCAGTCCAGTCATTGGAAAACCGCGAATTCTCCTCGAGCAAAAAAAGCTTGGCAGGTGAAATCAAAAGTGAAAACAATGTTGATTTCTTTGATGTCAAAGGTCTCGTGCATTATGAATTTGTTCCAGCAGGTCAGACTGTAAACCAAGCATTCTACCTAGAAGTGTTAAGAAGGTTGCACAACAGTGTGAGAAGGAAACGCCCTGATTTGTGGGAGTTGAGCAATTGGTTCTTTCATCATGACAACGCTCCATCTCACACTGCTCTCAGCATTCGCCAATTTTTGGCAAGAAACGGTATGACAACCCTGAACCACCCACCCTACTCACCGGATTTAGCTCCGTGTGATTTCTTTTTCTTCTCTCGGATTAAAAAAGACTTGAAAGGAAGGTGTTTTGCTGATGTCGAAGAGGTAAAACAAGAAACGAGCAGAGCATTAATGGGCATTACTTCAGATGAATTTAAAAAAATGTTTCGAACAATGGAACAAATGGTTAGATAAGTGTATTTCCGCCAATGGAGAGTACTTTGAAGGGGACTAATTGTAGTTTGTACAGAAAATTAAATTAAACACGTTTTAAAAATATTTCCAGTTAATTTTGGGTCCCCCCTCTTATAATGACCAAAGAATTTAGAATTCGCTTATATTTGTACAGTAACAGAGTTTGCATGAAGGTGCAGTTGTCAGCTCTGCTTCCTCCATTTAAAGTAAAAAAACTAATAATGATAACATAAAATAAATTTGTCCACTGGTCTATGTTATAAATTTGTTTTCTGTATGATTCCAATAATTTGGATCATTTTTATAGTCAAAATCGCTGAATTGGCGCATTTCCTGGTCAAACACTGGGTAAAAACTTAAGGTGCGGCAGCAACGAGACGAGCCACACCTTGGACTGCGCTCTCCCTCACACACGGGGTTGATGCATCCAATTGGCATGTGCCTGTTGCTGTCTGTCTGTAAGTCGCCAATATAATGTTTGCACTTGCGCTTATTATACACCCTGACTTTCCACAGTCTGGCTAATA